>NC_022017.1:8584588-8604884 GCF_000317375.1 Microtus ochrogaster
CCAGAGAGCAGAGCTGTCGAGTCTGAGCTCACTTCCTCTTCCTCCCAGCATTCTGTTCTCTTTACTCCACCCACCTATGTTCTAACCAATAAAATGGGCCAAGGCAGTTTCTTTACTAGCCAATGATCTTCCTCCATCAATATCATATATATATCCTCCCTTTTTTCATTTCAAAGTAAGAACTTTGAATCTAATTTCCTTTGTTAAGCTTTTTTTCCTGACCATTACCAATAACAACTTATAACCAACTCCCCTAAACAATGACAAATAGCCCTAACACATTAAACGACCTCACCTTTTGGGAATGTGGTGTCATGTTCTTAAATTTACTTCCTGTCCTCTGGGGCAACAACATCTTTAAAGGATCCTAAAAATTTGGGTTAATTGTCAAGTCCTGGGAGAGGTTGCTGTATCATTTGTTATCCAGTCTCTGAGTAATGGGAAGGTGCAGGATTTGTCTCCAGTCCTAGCTGGAGCAGTCTGTGAGGCTGGATCATCTCAGATAGCCACCTTGAAATTGTTCTGAGAAATTTGTAGTTCAAAAGTTGATCATTAGGTGGTGTTTATTTTTATTTATTTATTTATTTATTTATTTTTAGCTTAGTGGTTCCATTGTAGTCCGGGGGATTGTCATTGTGGGGCCCCATCATCCTTTTGAAAACTTGCTGTTTCAAATGTTTCAAATGTTTCAAATGTTGCTGTTAGGCATACTCATGGTTCACTGCAGAAAACTGATAGAGAGACTCAAACCCAAAATCATGTATAGAAAGGTAGATGAAACCTTTTTCTAGAATTAGTTAGTACTCTATATGACCATTAATGTCATGACAAAAGGTTTAAAACACACACAAGGACACACATATATATGTATATTAATCTTATAAATCCTATACCTTAAGGAAAGCTGTTAAAGAGTCAATATAAAGCCAAAGGATTATGAGATTGGTGGCAATATAATAGCCCTTAAATATTTGTTTTTCTTTTGTCTGATATCAGGTGGCTCTTCTGACATGAAACAGAGATGTTGGATTTCACTTTAATAAGCATGCTTGGGTTTAGAGAAGGGGAGAGCCACACTCTAACTCTAAAGCCAGCTTTGATTTTTAATTGGACTGGGACCACAAAAAGGCCATTTTCATTATCTGTCTATAGAGAATAGCAAAAACAAACATTTGGGAAGATTTATGAAATTTTATCCTGTTGGAAATGTGATATACCAATAGGTCAATTTACTCTTTTTCTTGAGACATTTTTTTTTCTGGATGATTTGTCCTTTTTTTTTTTTCAGAAGTCTTATTTGTCCAGTGGCCTTCAGACTCCTTAGCTGCATATCTTTATTTTCCTAAAAAGACAGAAATGAAACCCTTCACCAACCCTAATTTTGGGGAGATTCTCCTTTAGCAAGTTATATCTGATCAAATAAAAAGCATTTGTTAGTTTTATAGGTTAGTTTAGATTAATTGGCCATGCTGTTTGATAAACTATCATCTCTTCTAATTAAGAGGTGTCTCTTGTTCAAATTGCATCTTTATCAATTTTGATGGTATCCATAGCTTTTCTTCTCCCATGGAAACAAAACAAAACCCCTTCCCCAACATAACACATTTCCTGGCTTCCATTATGAGGTCAGTACATCTTTAAAGTATATCGGCTGACTTAATTTTGTAGTTTTTTCCTACTACCCAACCCAATGTCTCTCTACAGCTGTTGTTCCTTTCTCATTAGCGTTTAGAAAATTCAAAATTAATAAAGCATTTCTCAGTTTATTTCTGGGGGGGGGGTATTCATCATCCTGCATCCTGCATGCCCTAATTGCACTTGGCTTTGGGGTGTTGCGGAGAGACCAGAGAATGTTGGCTGTGAAGTCTGAGGGAGGAAATGCAGCACGAAAGCCACAGGGGGAAAGTCCTGGGAGGGAGAGAATGTGATATCTCGTGAGGAACTAAGAGACGCCCAGAGAAGAAGCTCAGAAGAACTGCACAGCTTGTCACAAGCCATGCAAATGCCTTCGGGCATCGATGGTCACAGCTGTTTCCTGTTTATGTCTGGTTAGTTATTAATAACTAAACCTCTAAATCTAGAGCCCTGTGCACGCTCCTCTCACCCAGTGGCCTGCGGCTCACCTGAACTACCAGAGCCCAGGTCTGCAGAGGCGGTTAAACCATCTGTCCTTTTTACCCACATCACCACAAACCTGCCTATGTGATAAGTAAGTTTCGTCTTTAGAAATAACCTTATTTAGCACAAGTTTTGATTATTTTTTTAGAACATTAGCAAATCAGTATGGTGCCACACCCTAACCCTAACCCAAACCCTGTCTTTAGGTTTTGTGTGGACATAGTTTGTTGACACACACTTAGACGCACAGTTGCTGGATCGCATGGTTAGGTTTTGTTCAGCATTTTAAGAGAGTATTGAATGTGGGACTTACAGGTGAAGTAGACCGCTAGAGGCTGTGGCCATGAAATTCAGTGAATAGGAGAGAGACTGAGACAGTATAAAAAACAAACAAACAAGCAAACATGCTCTTCTCTAAAGAGAGACACAGAGGGAAGAACTTTGAAATGAATGAAAGGGCTCCTGA
Organism: Microtus ochrogaster; assembly: GCF_000317375.1. Classification (NCBI taxonomy): domain Eukaryota; kingdom Metazoa; phylum Chordata; class Mammalia; order Rodentia; family Cricetidae; genus Microtus; species Microtus ochrogaster. Next base: position 8,587,173 of record NC_022017.1, read on the forward strand.
AGAGTCCAGAGAAGGCCAGAGACATTGGGAAGTGAGAAGAATGAAGTTTTAATCTTGCCACTCGCTGGCAGGGGGAGACAACAGCCACTTTCAAACAGGAAGCCCCTGGGACAAGCCCACAAGCCTCGAGTCAGTGGTATGTTTTGGTGAGTCGTGATTCTTCTCACAGGCAGGTCAGCAGTGAAGATAAATCTCTACGACTCTGAGGGCCCGGCTTCATCCTGAGAGAGAACCAATTGTTAGTCTTAGCTGCTCTGGGGGCCTGAAATCATATAAGAACCGCAAGTCAGCCAGTCTGGTGTAGTTTACCACCCTCCAGTGTGAGGGAAGACTGGGTGGGAGGGTACCTGGGAGAGTCAAACACTGACAGGCCAAAGAGATGGACAGCAGAAGGCACCAATCCAGCAAGAACATACGAAGATATGGCCCTCTTTCAGCTGGAAGTGTCTGAACAACTCTGGAGGTTGATAGCACCGAGCCTAAGGCCAGTGGGTAAGCCAACCTCAGTGCAGTTCACTGATAGAGCCCAAGAACTCTGAAGCCAGGGCTCTATTGGTTAATTTTCCCTTTGTAATAAAGTCCCTAAGGATACTTGGGATCACAACACCTAATGTGTAATCTCTATAGCCAATGTTATTCTAAATGGTGAAATCCTGAGAGAGTGGTCTCTAAACTCTAGAGCTAGGCAAAGGCGCCCAATATTTCCACTCTTATTCAATATTTTACTGAAGTCTTAGCTAGAGCAATAAAAAAGAGAAAGAAATAAAAGGGGTAGAAATAGAGAGGTTACCCTACCCCTATTTACATAGTATATGATCCTATGTTTGAAAAATTGAAGACTAAACCAACATACTCTCGAACCCGATAAACATTTTCAGCGTTAATAGTAGGATATAACATCAAAATTCATAAAGACGTAGTAGCATTTCTGTATACCAATAATGAATATGTCAGAAGAAACCAGGGGCAGGAAATCATATAGTAACATTAGTTAATTAAAATACCTAGGACTCACTATCACCAAGAAGGTGAAAGAACTCAACAATGAAATCTTCAAGGCGCTAAAGAAAGAGATTGGAGAAAGCAGCAGAAATTGAAAAGATCTCCCAATGCTCCTGGCTTGAATGAATGAATTGAATGAAATTTATGCCCTGGCAATGCTGAAGCATGCATGGGCAGTCCGTACATGGTGGTTTTGTTGAACTTGTCCATACTGGGTTTCATGGATTAAGTTGATGAAGATGACTGACCAAGTCTCTTTTTCAAGTGGGCACCAGATCTCATAACAGATGGTTGTGAGCCACCATGTGGTTCCGGGAACTGAACTCAGGACATTTGGAAGAGCAGGCAGTACTCTTAAGTGCTGAGCCATCTCTCCAGCCCTGTGCTCCTGGCTTAGGAGAATTAATATTGTGGGAATGGCTGCAATACTGAAAGCAGAGTCAACACACTCTCCATCAAAACTCCAATGACATTTATTGAAGAAAAGACTGTGGTGATATTTTGTTTGTGATCTAATAAATAATTCTTTCCTGAAGATCAGTGTGCAGAGCTAAACCACTGGTTAGCCATAGAAGCCAGGCCACGGTGGCACACACCTTTAATCCCAGCACTTGGAAAGCAGAGGCAGACAGATCTCTGAGTTCAAGGCCACCTTAGGATACGCGTGATTGATCCAGTCTAAAAGAGAAACAGAGCCAGGCAGTGGTGACTCACACCTTTAATGTCAGTACCCGAGAGTCACAGCCTTTAATCCAAGCACTAGTGAGGTGGAGACAGGAGTGATGTGGCTGGGCGGAGAGAGAAATGTAAGGTGGGAGGAGACAGAAGCTCAAGGCATTTAATCTAAGTATTTGTAGAAACAGGATCTTGCCCCTTCAGTCTGAACATTTGGAGAGGTAAGAACTCTAGTGACTGGCTGCTCTGCTTCTCTGATCTTTCAGCTTTTACCCCAATATCTGACTCCGGGTTTTTATTAAATAAGACTGATTAGGATTGTGTTACAAAAGACAGCCTCTTCAACAAAATGGTGGGGAAACTGGCTTCCCACACGTACAAGAATAAGAGTAGATCTGTATCTCACACCCTAGACAAAATAATTAAACGCAAGGCCTCCATGTCTGCACCATTCCACTTAGCACAGATATTTTCAAGGTTCATCCATGCCATAGCATATGGGTCATACTTTGGTCCTTCTTACATCTGAGCAATATTGCTTTCTCTAGACATATCACAATTTGACTGTCCTTTGGGATGACTATTCTTGGCCATCAACTTGACTACATCTCAACTGGAATTAACTAACGCCCAAATGACTAGGCAAACCTGTGACTGATTTTTTTATTAATTAAATCATTTCAAGGAAGAAGACCCACTTGGATTCTGGATCCTAAGGTGAGAAGATCCACCTTCAATCTGGGCCACACCTTCCGCTGGCAGCCTATTATAAAAGGCATGGGTGGAGGAAGCTTGCTTTCTTCACCAGCTTGGACTTGCCCTCACTAGCAAATCCATTCCTCCCATTGCGTTAGAGCCTACTTCTTCAGGATTCCAGAGTATACTGAAGACCAGCTGAGACATCCAGCCTTGCAAACTGAACAACTACTGGACTCTTAGACCTTCAGTTGGTTGGTAGGCAGCCATTGTTGAATTAGCTGGACCACAGCCTGTAAGTCACTCTTATAAACCCCTTTTATATATCTATATATAAAGAGATCCACTCTCTAAGTTTTGTTCATCTAGACCAGTGGGTCTCAACCTTCTTAATGCTATGACTCTTTAATATAGTTCCTCATATCGTGATGACTCCCCAACCATAAAATGATTTTTGTTGCTATTTCATAACTGTAATTTTGCTACTGTTATGAATAATAATGTAAGTATCTGATATATAAAATATTGGGTATGTGACCCCTGTGGGGTCATGGCCCATTGGTTGAAAACCACTGCTTTGGAGACTCCTAACTAATACATCCACCCCCTGTTAATGGAGTTTGAATGTCTAATTAATAGCGTACTGCTTTTTGAAAAGTCTGTTCTTTCTCCATTGAACTGACTTTGAGTATTTCCAAAACCCAATCTGTCACATTTGCCTCTCTCATCTCTCTGTCCTGTCCCCACGTAGCAGTGTGTCTATTCTTTCACCGGTAGGTAGTAATTGGCTGGGTCCCTGAAGTTTCAGAGTTAGGCTCACGAAAGGAAATCCCTCCCGTTTTGTTTGCTTTTCTAGCTTTGTGCAGGTTATTTTTATGTCTTCGTCTTTATCTCGAACATTATCTTTTCCAGACATTTTATAATAGAGCAACTGCCTAGCCTGAGGGATTCTAAACTAAGAAAAAAATCAATTAAATGTGCTTGAGAAAGGAAACTAAACTTGGACTAGCTGACGAAACATGAAGTGCAACAGACGGAGCTGTTAAAGACTTAAGAAAAGGTGGAAAATTTAAAAGGATTTTTGCTCTAAATAACGGTGGAAAAAGTAGCATTATTGGTACTACCACTGTGGACCCATCTATGATTGCCAGTTCAAAAATTGAGTCAGCTACCTGCTTGGTTTGTAAAACTAATTATCCAACCTCTTATAGTCCCCTGTCACAACAGAGTTCTAACTCTCCTAAAATTAATGCACAAAGACATCCAAATGAGCACATGCTTTGCAAACAGAATAACCGAAGACGTGGGATTTCAACTATACGATAATGTCTGTGACAAGAATCATCACAAGACAATCTACTGCAGTCCACGGTAGTTTCATCGGTAAAATACACAATGACATTTTACCTACTTGTAAAGAAAAATGAAACGGTGCAATGTTCAGGAAATTGATAGATCTAGAAGGTGGATAAATTTTACAAGACACATGTTTCTAGAAAGAACGGGTGCTGAAGTGATGGAGGTTATGCTATTTTGTCCTTATCTCACCCTGCCTCCATTTGTGTCTGCACAGGAGCTTTTCATCCCCTAAACTCCCTGAACCTTGTCAACACATTCAGGACTTTCAATGACCCTGACCCTGACCAGATGTATAACCAAAATACCTGCTGAATGTATAGTCAAAGCAAATGTCACCATGCCCCCCCTTACCTGTACCTGACGTTGTGCTTTTGTGGTTCCTGGCTTAATAAACACAGTACCCCTGAACTAAAATGCCAAGCATTATTCTGAAGCCATAGCCTGCTCTTGGTCACTGGACACACCCAACAAACAGCCCAGAAAAACAGAAAAGTTTTGTGTGCCTAAAAACAGTTAAGAAGTGAAAAGATGTCTATGTTCTTACAGATGCACTAGTTCTCGGAGTTTGCCACCTCCAAAACGTCCCCCGTTGAAGGTCAGTGACCTCTCTGAAGCCCCTGATGGAATGTAATCCGCAGACCGCCCCCCCCCCATGAACCTGTAGGACATGGGGATGGGGGAAGGTTAAAAACTGCAAAATTCTGCCAGGTGGTGGGGGCACACCTTTAATCCTAATACTCAGGAGGCAGAGGCAAATGGATCTCTGAGTTTAAGAACAGCCTGGTCCTACAGAGTGAGTTCTAGGCCAGCCAGGGCTACACAGAGAAACCCAGTCTCAAACAAACAAACAAACAAACACAACCAAAAACCCAGTAAGATTCGAAAGAGAGAAAAAGTTTGTTTAAAACTTGTGGCAAAAAAAAAGGTTGATTGTAGCATGAATAATAAAAACCCAGAGACAGATATCAGAAAATAATAAATAAAAACCGAGAGACAGATACCAGAAAATAAAAACCTAGAGACAGATATCAGAAAATAGAATAAAATATCAGAAAATAATAAAACCCAGAAACAGATATCAGAAAATAAAAACCCAGAGACAGATATCAGAAAAGCAAAGCAGCCAAGCCACTAGAGAGCTCTACCTCTATGAAATGTTCAGACTGAAAGAGAACGAGCTCCTGTCTCATCCTGCCTTATGGTCCTCTCCAGTGCTGGCATTAAAGGTGTACACCACCACTACCCGGTCTCTATGGCTAACTAGTGTAGCTGCTGGAGGAAGGTGTGGGCCACCACTGCTTGGTCTGTATGACCGACTAGTGTGGTTGTTTTGTGTTCTGGTCTTCAGGCAAACTTTATTTATTAAAATACAGATGAAATACCACTACATCTGGTTATCCCTTCTCGTGGCTTACTTAAAGGCACATGGAAGAAGGAAGCTCTTGATGTTCTCCTGCTTACTTTCACCCTTTACTGGCAAGGTCACATGCTGAGGTGTTACTTTGAGGGAATTAGAACCCAATTCTTCAGGATTCCAACAAAGACTGAAGAACAGCTGAGATATCCAGGCTTTCGGACTGAACACCTACTGAATTTGTGGCCTTTCCACCAGAAAATAGTCATTGTTGGAATAGCCGGGCCACAGCCTAAAGCCACAGTAGTACATCCTCTTTTGGTGTATGAGCAAAGGACTCTGTCCTGCTTCAGAAATATTGGCATAACCATGTTTACTGCTGCTTTGTTCACACAAGCTAAGACACGGAAAGAGCCCAAATGTCCATCAAGTGGTGACCGGACAAGGAAAACGTGTTGCGTACACACAATGAGATTTTCTTCAGCTGTAAAGAAAGCACTACAAAAATGCAGGAAAATGGATGGAACTTTAAAAGTATTTAACCAAGTAACCAGGAGCAGAGAGTCAAATGCTGTGTGTTCTCTTGTGGATCACAACTTTGGGCCTTTGGTTTAAGTTGGGATGTCTCTAGAAACCTGTATCTTCTGCAGCCAAGATTTCATTCTGATGGCCAATGCATTGCCTATAGTTCACTAGTTGGTCAATAACAGTAGGGCTTTGGTTGTTACATTCTCAGGGCAATCAAGAACTTGACAAAGCAAACTGGCTTTGCTTGCCTTGGAAGATGTCTTTGTCCCACTGTTTGACAATCTTTATATTTACATCATGGACTAATACATGTTGTGTGATGTTTTACTCTTTTGGCTTTTTGAGGGGCCTACCACCCAGCTCCTAAATAAATCACACACACAGATGCTTATTCTTAGTTATGAATACCCAGCCTTAGCTTGTTTCTTGCCAGTTTTTCTTAAATTACCCTGACTATCTTTTGCCTCTGGGCTTTTATCTTTCTTATTTCTGTATACCTTTCTTTACTTCTTTCTGTGTGGCTTGCTGTGTAGCTGGATGGCTGACCGCTAGCATCCTCCTCTCCTTATTCTCTTGCTCCTCTTCTTCCTTGTGTGTCCTGCCAGTTCCATCTATTCTTGTTCCTGCCTTGCTATTAGCCATTCAGCTCTTTGTTAGACCACCAGGCAAAGAATCATGGCAAAGAAACAAGGCTTCACAGAGTTAAACAAATGCAGCATAAACAAAAGCAACACACCTTATGATAATATTCCAACATTCCTTTTCTTGTTCTCTTGCTCCTTTCCTTCCAGATTTCTCCTTCTATGTACACTCTGCCTGCCAGCCCCGCCTGTCCTTTCTCCTGCCTCATTATTGGCCATTCAGCTCTTTATTAGACCATCAGGTGTTTTAGGCAGGCAACGTAACATTGCCTCACAGGGTTAAACAAATGCAGCTTAAAGAATGCAATACATCTTTGCATCATGAAACAAATGTTCCACAACATAAACAGATGTAACACATCTTAACATAAAGAATATTCCACAACAGTATCACACAGGGTATAGTCGTTTCTGTGTCTTTGCCAGTGCCCTGGAGGGCTTGCTTTATTGACCACAATGGAGAATGCTCATGGGACACACCCTGACTCCATCTGTGTCTGGCTATGTTGATGTAAGAGACTGTATGTATGTGGTGGTTCATCTTTCTTGAGTGGAATAATGGCTTTAGTAAAGTTGTATTATTTTGTGAAAATTCCTATAACTGTTCCTTGTAGCATTTGCTTCATTTCTTATATGGACATTACATATTTGACCATGTGCTGTTCACGAGTCTTAATTGTATGCCTTCGAATTTGTCAATTTTACTGATGCAAACATGCCATGGACATTAAATTTAAAACTTCCTCTGTTATCTAAAAACTGAAGAGGAAAAAACATGATGTTATTTGTTCAAAACTGTAAAGGCATTTGAAGTGACCCCTTTCTCACTTATTCCAAGGTCTTTATACTATGATTTCTTCTCTTAATGTGAATTTTATTTTGCATTCTATTAATAAAAGACAAAATATAGCTATTATTTCTGATAAAACTGTCAAGATCGATACATTGACCACATTCATCGTCGAAGATGCTGCTATGGATGTCTGTTATGCTACGGAAAGTAAGTTGTCTGGAAAATGAACAGAACAATTGTGCATTTTGACGAAGATATTTTTATGTGCATCATTTGTAGTTTTTAGCAAATTTCTTTTGGTGGGCTGATGCAGATATGGCTCAGGCCAATTCTTAGCATTTCTCTTCCAGGGGCCCTGGGTGTGAGTCCTAGCACCTACATGGTGGCTCATAACATCTACAAATCCAGCCACAGGGTATCTGACACCTTCTCTTGGCCTGCATGGGCACTGCAAGAATGTGGTACAGATCTACATACTGGCACAATACCCATACACATACAAATAAACTAAATTGTGTGTGTGCAAATCCCTGTGAGTGAAGGTATGTGTCCCCTTGTATACACGTGGAGGTCAGAGGACAACACTGGGTGCCGATTCTTGATCTGCAGGCAGGGTCTGTTGTCATTGAGAATAGGCTAGTTGACAGGCGAGTGTCTGAGGGCTCTCCTCACCTCACTGAGGGAGCACTGGAATGACAGACACCTGCCATGGTGCCTGGCTTTACATGGGTCCTTGGGGATTCAAGCTCAGATCCTCATTCTTGTGTGGTAAGCGCTTTACTTAACTAGCTATCTCCCCAGCCCTCATTTGTTTTTTATGGTTATAATTAAATTTAAAATATTAACAAGTATGCCAAACTACATCTACTTTATTCATCCATTTAATAGTCCGTTCTTTATTTAAAACTCTGACCCTCTTTATTATAAATTTAAAGAGTTGAAAACAAAGAAAACAACACATTTTTATTATGTAAACACAGTAAAGAGAACACTATCTATAGAAATAGACATGGTCTCTTTTAGGGAGCAACCTATTAGAGAGCACCCTCTGTTAAGTGTATTTTGTAGATGGGGAGAAGGTCGTCAAAGGACAGCTTTAGTGAGGGAGGAGGAATCATTTTTGATGCTGTTACACAACACGATGGCTATAAATGTTAAATGTTCTTTTGACATATGCACAAACAATAACGTTGAAGCAGGAGAGCAGGAGTTTGAGGGTAGATTGGGTTGGATAGTGAGATTCTGCCTCAGAAAATTAATAAATATAAAATACATACAAAAGAATATTGCCACTGTACATCTTCACCAGGAGCTACTCTACAGCTAAGATTCTCTAGGGTGGGTTCCGGAGCTTGGCTGCACACAGGAAGGCTAAACTCCAGCCGTTGGATGGTTAACAGGGCCTTTTATTTGATTCTGTCACGTAACCTTTTCAACAGGTTTTCAGAGTCTCCTAATCACCAGCCTTAACTGTCTTTACTACCGGGGAAGGTCCTTCAGAGGGGTTCGGTTTCATCAGAATAAAGTATTTAGCACCCCTAGATCATTGCTCCCTCAAAAACCGCCAAACAGCAGCACCATCAAATCCCCAAACTTCCTATGAAGATAACGCACGGCAAAACTGCAGACTTCGGGAGAGACAAGCCTGCCATTCACGCATCCCTGCAGCAGCATTTTACCCAGTGCCTTGTAGGTGCTCGGCTCTGTGAAGAGCTTGGTGAGACACCATTGCACTCTTCAGTGTGACGTGACGGGCTCTGAGCAGGCAAGCAGCACACGATGAAGGTGCTAGGGAAGCGCCCAGATCAGAGAGCTGGGGGCTCGAAGAGAGAACAGCCCGGGTCGAGGTGACTCGGCGACAGCAGCGCGCGTGGACAGCAAGAGTACAACGAGAAAAGGCAAGCCAGCGACCGACGAGAAGCCAGTAAAAAAAACAAAAACAAAAAACAAACAAACAAAAAAAAAAAAACACCTCCGGGGTGAAACAAAAGATCCGAGGATGCTCCAGGACAGGACGTCGCAGAGTGACTGGAAGCCACCACCCTAGAGCGGAGGCGTTTAAAGCCAGCCGTGCTCGTCTAACCACGGTGACGCCAGCTCGGGACGCGGGAGAATGCCCGGGACTGGCGGGCCGCCGCGCACGTGCGCAGCAGGTGCGCCCCGCAGCTGGCTGCATACGGCCTCCGCGCCAACACGCAGGAACTCTTCCCAGGCTCTGCTACTGCAGCCAGGACCGCGGGCTCTCAGAGACATCTTTATTGTCCCCGCGGACCCGGCCGGGAAGCCCACCACGGAGAGCGGCCGGGAAGGCGGGAGGGCTGCGCAGGCGCGCAGCGCTCCGGGCGGCAGCGGGGGCGGGGCGAGAGGAAGGTTTCCCAGAAGCCTCGGCCACTCGCCGCTGCCGGAGCTCCCGCTCTCGGGCCGCGCGGCATGCCCCGCCCACCACGTCGGTCCATCGCCTTCGTAGTTCCGGGCGCCCCCTGGAGGTCCGGTCGAGCACTGCGGCGCCCGCGAGCAGCCAGCGTGCGGCAGGTCCGCCCGCGTCGTCACCACCGCGCGCCGACCTGTGGCGGCGCGGCTGAGCCCCGCGGAGGGAGGGAGGGACGAGAGAGGGGGGGGGGGGAGGCCGCCCGACACGGCGGGGGAGGGGAGCGGCGGTGGCGCAAGCGGCGCGGAGCGGCGCTGTCCGGGTCCACGGCTTCGTGGCTGCGTGCTCCCGACCGGGCCGGCTGAACCCGCGGGCTCGGACGAGTCCATGGTGCGGAACTTAGCGGCGGATTGACTGACGGGAGAGCTGGCCTCCTGCGCTGGCGCGGCCGCCGGAGCGACGCCTGGACCTCGGCCTGAGGTAAACACGGGGCCGGCCCGGGGAGAAGACGGACTGGGCTGGGGCGCAGCGCGGCAGGCTGGCGGGCTGGGGCGCGGGCCGGGCGGCGGGAGGGCGGGCAAAGTTTGGGGTTTGTGCGCAGCTCGGGCGGCGCCTGGCGCTACGAGCAAAGTTGGAGCCGCGTCCCCGGTCAGCGCCTGCGGCCGCGCGGGGTGGAGGTCCCGTGCGTGCGCGGGGCCTAGGCGCGGGCTGCCGGGCCTCGGCGGAGCCAGGAAGGGGCTCCAGGCCAGGGCCGCAGCCGCTCCCCCACCCCCAGTGGAAACGTGTCGGCCGGGCTTCCGGGCGCTCCCAGGCTGGCCGCTTTACCCCGGAGTGCGCGTCGATCGCCGAACCTCCCAGCCCGCTAGTGAAACCAAACTTCACTGCGCTGTGACCTCCCCAGCGCCTGACTGAGGAAGAGCCGGCGCCTCGGCTCGCTCGGCCTTTCCCTCAGATGCCCTCCGCTGCCGCCTCCCACCTCCCCCCACCTCCACCCCGCCTCGTTTTTAAACCCGCTGCCCGGGCTGCCGACGGACTCCCCGGCCGAGAGATCAAAACTAAAGTAATCGCTCACCCCGCTTTAGACTTAGGGATTTTGTGCCAGGTCGTCTGCACGTTATTCTGAAAATTTAATTGAAAAGACACCTGGTTGTGATTGATGAAAACATTCCCAGATTGAAATGGCGAGTTAAGATGTCCATGTGTCAATATATACAATGCCGTATTTACATTACTATATAGTTAGCCGTCTTCGTGTGTGGTATAGTAAACAATGCATAATGTAAGTTTTACACATTAGTTGTACTGTGTAAAATGCCGTTCTTAGGATGTCTGATCACAGCTTTTTTCATCATTTTGGATTACATTGACCACCGTCCTTATGCTAGCGTGACCTAAGGCATGTAGGCAAAACTGATGAAGTTTTTAAAGTATGCCTTGACTAATAGAAGTTCCCCCAGTTTGGGCAGTTTTCTCCGAATTTTGGGAAAGGCATATTAATACGTGTATTTTTCTCGTTTTCAAGGAAACGATAACTCGTGCATGGCTGTTTGCCACAGCAGCAAAACACTGAAGGTAGTAGATTCTTGGCCTTTGTAGTTTACTGGCAGTAAAATTTTAATTGTAATGCTGCCTCTCCAGACCAAGTCGTTTCTATCCTGCTTTGGCACTTGGCCTGACCATTTCACTGTTTTGCTATTAAAACCTGAAGGAAAAGTTATTGTTAATTTCACCTAATCAGACTGGGGAAACGAAATTTTGAAAGTATCTTTGGATTCGTGGTATACTAGACTATCAAAGATAATATGAACTCATCTGCCTTTTGTTTATGCAGTCAGGTTTTCAAAGATCAATGGTTCTTCCTGTAGCTTCACTTTTGCATTAGTGTTTTTGTTTGTCAGTGCTTGTAAATAAGTAAACAGTCATTCACTTTCACTATAGTGGACTTTGCCTTTCAAATTGAAGTACATTTTAACTTTTCAGTTGGGTAAAACTTGAACGCTGCCCTTCTGTAAATACACTCAGTCTGAAAAGACAATCTTCAATATAACAGAGGAGAAAAATGCAAAAGAAGAAAATGTAAAATTATGTTCCTTAAAAACGTGTTATAGAGAAACTTTAAGAAGAATTTTCTTCCTGGAATTCCTTCATGTGGTTATAGGCCTCCTATCAGGGGTACTCAGTTTTCTCATCTTACTTGGAGCACTGGTTGGATGAAAACTTGTCCTATTAGCCAGATAGGGATAAGGTACACCTATCGTGCTGCTGCTGATGCGTCCCATACCTTTAGTAATGAAGCATAGTGGTAACCACCCATCAGCCTGGAGCACTGTGCGTTTTAGATACTTCAGTGCAAGAGAGCTGTAAAACCACACTTAGGGGGTGTGTGTTCAGGTAATAAAAGCTAGTTAAAATGTCTTGTACACTGTCCACCCCAACTTCTGCTCCTGTCTTTCAGTGATGTAAATTGCTTCTGCCTTACTTTGCTGAAAATCAGGTAAAGTTCATGGCCTTGAACTTGTGGTCTTCCTGCCTCTGCCTCCCAAGTGCTGGGATTACAGTTGTACTAGTTTTAAAGCCTAGATAATTTTTTTTTAATTTCTTTATTTTTCTATATCCATGGAGGCCAGAAGAAGGTGTAGGATCTCCAGTTGTGAACCACCAGATGTGGGTATTGGGAACTGAATTCTGGTTTTCTAGAAGAGCAGCAAGTATTGTTAACTGCTTAGCCATCTTTTTGGTCCCCAAACCAAAATTTACTCCCTCCCCCCAAGACAAGGTTTCTCTGTGTATTTATGGTGCCTGTCCTGGAACTCACTTTGTAGGCCAGGCTGGCCTCTAGGTCAACAGAGATCCACCTGCCTCTGCTTCCCGAGTGTTGGGATTAAAGCATGCACCACCACTGCCTACCTCCAAATTTTTACTTTGTGTCTGAGCAGTGGTGACTGTAGTAAACCCTAGAGCTGAGAGTTAAAACAGTCAGTATGGAAGCTGTTCTCTGGTGTCAGTTTGTGTGCTGTGGTCCCCTCCGCCCCAGCACAATAGTAATAAGTACGCTGAAAAAAATAGACCCGGTATCACTTGAATTTTATTCCTAAGAATTTCATTTGAATTGTGTTTTTCTTTTCTTTGTTTTTTTTCGAGACAGGGTTTCTCTGTAACTTTGAAGCTTGTCCTGGAACTAGCTCTTGTAGACCAGATTGGCCTCTGCCACCACTGCCCTGCTTCTTTTCTTTTTTTTCTTTTTACATTATGGCACAATAAAATTTCAGTGTGAGAATTTTAAAAATCCCAACATCTCTTGCTTGGAAAATAACTTCCTAAAACAACAACACCGCTTGCTTATCTTTGAGAGCCCACAGTCTTTAACATTGAGCAGCCAGAATGAGCCATTTGTATTATTAGATTGTGTTACTTACCTTCTCAAAAGGCTTTTTTCTTAGTCCTAGTAGAATCTGTAGTTCTCACTGTGGCCTTCTCGTAACTCTTAAGTGAGTCTCTTGTCTGACTTCATCTCATTACATTTTCTCCAAACCCATTTCTCCGATGCTGCTGAGGTGTTCTCTAACTCTTCCATATGAATCAGCATCCCCTCCCTTCTCCCCATGTTTCCCATTATAGTTTGTCAGTTTTCCCCCGTGGCATTTTATCACTTTCTCACATACAATTGTTAATTTACTAACAAGACTTTTGTGGGTTTTTTTCAGTCTAATGCAACTTCTATGAGAACAGAGTTTGTCTTAATCCTTTTTATATTATATTTACTTACATTGCATGTGTATACACATCTGCAAATACAGCCCATGAATGAAGTTCAGAGGACAACTTGAGGAAGTGACTTCTCTCTTATTTTGGACCTTAGGGATCAAACTCAAATCACCAGTCTTTAGCATCAAGTGCCTTTATCTGCTGAGTCATCTCACTGGCCCAGGGTTTGTCATTTTGTCACTGTTTTATTCCTAAAAATTTGAACAGTGTCCAGCATTATAGTAGGTAAATGATATTTAGAGGATTCATAGGATTTTTGTTGTAACTATTAAAACTAGTATTATAGTTTTTAAAGTTTAGTAAATTATTTACATTTGTGTGTATAAACCACGTTTAGATAGAGTCCATGTTTTTGTTATTACTTATTATATGTGCACACATGTATGTGTATCTGAGTGTCTGTTCTTCTGGGTGTCTGCTTAGTCCAAAACTGTTGTTACAGGTGTTTGTGAGCCACTTGCCATAGGTGCTGGGATCTGAACTCTGGTCCTCAATATTGAATAACAAATGCCTTCTACTGCTGAGCCATCCTTCTAGCCCAGGAGTCCTTTTAAAAAGAAGAGTGACAGTTTGTGGCCTTGACTCTGTCACTTTTCAATATAGAAACCCTTGAATAAAAGCAAAGTGATGTAACTGTCTTTTTGTCTTTTAAAAAATGTTCCTTTAGAGGTTGTGTTTGCTGTATTTTTGGTAGTTTAATAGGGTAGATAGGACTGCCATTCTGATGATATGTCTTGAATGGAAGGAGAGGCAGCAGTAGTGAGAATGAGAAGATAAATCTGGAGGCTTTTAGTAGTAGTCTGGGGAGATGAAAAACCTTGAATAGATAATTGAAACAATAGATATGCATGAAATTGTCTAGGGGTGGGAATAACTAGGAAGAAAAGAGAGATGCCCTAGAATGGAAACACAGTGGCCTTAACAAATTTACTGGAAGAATGTGAGCTCCCAAAGAGCACTGAAGGTCAGAGAAGCAGGAGTTGAGTGTGTTGTTACAGAAGCCACAGAGAAGTCTCAAGGGGAGTGTAGTCAGTAAGGTCAAATGTGGATGGGAGCTGGTTAAAAGTCACTTTTGGTTTTGTTCCCTATAGCAGTACAAAACTCAATGGCTTAATGAGCAGGTAGGAATTGAAGTTTATTTTCTAATTGGTGTTTGTGTAATTGCTCTACTAATTCTAACAGAACTGAAATCAGTTTAAGAAGTTATCCACAGCCGGGCGATGGTGGCTGGCGCACGCCTTTAATCCCAGCACTCGGGAGGCAGAGGCAGGCGGATCTCTGTGAGTTCGAGACCAGCCTGGTCTACAGAGCTAGTTCCAGGACAGGCTCCAAAGCCACAGAGAAACCCTGTCTCGAAAAACCAAAAAAAAAGAAAAAAAAAAAAGAAGTTATCCACAGTAGAGAAGACACCTAGTGTTAATCAAATAATTACTGTTAGGTTACTGTAGATATTTCACCTTTTAGTTGTAGATATTGCATAAATTCTATTCAGTAGCTTTGTAATATTAGATGTATTAGTCTATTATAGAAATTATTTTTGAGTTTCTAGAGAGATTGAATATATTAGAGTATCTGCTTCATATCTGTATGTAGGACCATCTAATGTTGGGCTATAAATAGTCATTATTATCAGTTGTCCTTCCCACCTGTAGACCATTGCCATCCAGTAGACATTTCTGTGATGCAAATACCATGTATCTCCATTGCCTACTATAATAGCTGATAGCAATAAGAAATCTGGCCAGTGTAATTGGGGAACTGATGAGTATGGTGGTTATAGATGAGAAGTTACTGAAAATAGTATTGGTGATTTAGTTTAGTTGTAGAGCACTTGCTTAACAGGTACAAGTTTTTTGTTTTGTTTTTGTTTTTTTTTTAAATCTCTAGTGTCAGAAGAAAAAAACATGTGAAAATGTTCACTCTTAAGCAGTGGTTCTCAACCTTCCTAATGCTGCAGTCCTTTAATACAGTACAGTTTCTCATGTTGTGGTGACTCCTAACCATAGCATCATCTTCATTGCTACTTCACTGTGTGATATTTTCTTTGTGCTTTTAACAGATAGAGCTTGCCTGAACATTAAAGTGCAGAGCCATACTAGTTAGCCATAGATTCCAGCACTCAGGAGACTTGCAGTTGGAGCTCTGTGAGTTCAAGGCCACCCTGAGATTGAATCAGTCTAAAAGAGAAACAGCCAAGAGCCAGGATGGCTCAGACCCTCAATCCCAGCACTAGGGAGGTGGAGACAGGAAGTGATTGGGCTGTGAGGAGAGAGAAATGTGAAGTGGGAGGAGACAGGAGCTCAGGATCCAGTCTGAGGTTCTGTAGAGAGGACATTCAGTCTGAGGAGTCAGTAGAGACAGGTTCTTGTCCACTTGGTTCTAAGGATTTCGTAGTGGTAAGAACTCTAGTGGCTGGCTGCTCTGCTTCTCTGATCTTTCAGCTTTCACCCCTTAATATCTGACTCTGGGTTTTTATTATTAAGACCAATTAGAAATTTCACAACACTTCACAGCTATAATTTTGCTACTGTTGTGAATTGTAATGAAAATGTTTGATAGGCAGAATATCTGATATTTGACCCTGTAAAAGGGTTTCTGCCCCCTAAAGAGGTTATGACTGATAGGTTGAGAAACAGCGTTCCAAAGTACTGCTTTGATTGCATACCACTTTTAGATGATGTAAGTTTTGTAAGTTACTTAAAAATTGCAAACTTTGAGTTCGAGACCAGCCTGGTCTACAAGAGCTAGTTCCAGGACAGGCTCCAAAACCACAGAGAAACCCTGTCTCGAAAAACCAAAAAAAAAAAAAAAAAAAAAAATTGCAAACTTTGAGGGCTGGAGAGATGGCTCAGCAGTTATGAGCACTGACTGCTCTTCTTGAGGACCCGGCTTCAATTCCCAGCACCCACATGGCAGCTCACAACTGTCTGTAACTCCAGTTCTAGGAGATCTGAAACCTTGACACCTGTGCACACAAAATAAAGTTAAATGAATTATTTAAAATGCAAACTTTCAGAAGATTTGTAAATCTACTGTAAACATTTCCCCTCATAACTACTTGAGATTCAGTTGCAGATGCATTCTATTAATCATCTCAAACAAATACAGGAACAAGGACTTTCTGTTATGTTATTATTGTGTGTGTTTGTGTGTGTGTGGTTTTTGTTGTTGTTGTTTTGAGACAGAGTCTTGCTGTGTAGCCCTGACTGCCCTTGACCTCACTCTGTAGACCAGGCTGGCCTCGAACTTGGAGATTGCCTTCCTCTGCCTTCCAAATGCTGGGATTAAAGGCCTGTGCCGCCATCACCTAACAGTTCTTGCTTAACTCACTCACACACAAATCTGAGAATCACTCAGGTCTCTGTGCTTGTAAGGCAGGGACTTTTAACACTTAAAGACTTCTCCTTATCCCTTCAGGCAGTGGTTCTCAAGCTGTGGATCACAGTCCCTTTGGGGCTTGCATACCAGATATCCTGCATATCAGATATTTGCAATATAATTATAACAGTAGCAAAATTACAATTATGAAGTAACTATGAAATAATTTTGTGATTGGGGGTCGCCACACCATGAGGAACTGTATTAAAGGGTCTCAGCATTTGGAAGGTTGAGAACCACTCACTGCCTTAACACAGTGTTTCAATGATTAGTGTTGGTATTTTTATGTTTGCAGTGAGCTTCTAATGTAAGAGGCTCTTTGCCTGATACAACCGTAGGCATACTGCATTGAACAGACTTGCTGCTGGTTTGTTGATTTTTTTGTGAGGGTTAGGTCTATGATAGATCATGGTCCATATCTTTGCCAAGCATCATCTTAATCAGATGCTCTTCTGTCACCCAGTGTTCTTTCCTTCTCTAACTAGTTTTCTGTAGTTTGTTTTCCCTTGCTTGCTGCTGTGTTAATCTCAAAATTAGTACTTTCCATTCCCCCCTCTCTTTCTCTCTCTCACCTGTACCTACTGCTTTCTTAAGCACATTTGATTTAATTATTTCTGAAAATGTGTTAGAATACTTTTCCTTTACTCCTTTTTAAAAAATATTTATTTCTTTATTTCTTTCTTTCTTTCTTTATTTATTTACATAATATTCTGTCTGTGTGTATGTCTTCAGGCCAGAAGAGGGCACCAGACCTCATTATAGATTTTTGTGAGCCACCACGTGGTTGCTGGGAATTGAACTCAGGACCTTTGGAAGAGCAGGCAATGCTCCTAACCACTGAGCCATCTCTCTAGCTCTCCTTTACTCTTATTAAAGTCAGTGGTTACTCCCTTCTGAATTTCTTAGAAACTCCTTACCTGTATCTCACACTTGGTACTTGTATACGCAGTTTTGTTATTTTCTGTATTGTGTTTCTCTAACTCCATGTCAAAAAAGGGTACTGTATCTTAATCTACATTGTCTTTATATTCCAATGTATTGTATGAGAGAAAAAGTTATATGATTCGGCCGGGCGGTGGTGGCGCACGCCTTTAATCCCAGCACTCGGGAGGCAGAGGCAGGTGGATCTCTGTGAGTTCGAGACCAGCCTGGT
>NC_022017.1:8604984-8637410 GCF_000317375.1 Microtus ochrogaster
AAAAAAAAAAAAAAAAAAAAAAAAAAGTTATATGATTCCCAGAGCAATGAAATTTATAAATTATATATGGTATTTTGTTGTAAATACAGTTGTGGCACTGTTATATATGGCTGATAATCTGTAAAATGTTTTTATAAAGCCAGTGTTGTAATGGAGAGTAAATGTTAATAACATCAAGAAAAATTGTAAGCCGTCATTTTCTTGAGCCCTTATTGTGAAAGAACTTTTCAGGTAGGGCGACTTCAGTGCAATACACTGTATTTCTATAAGAACATTTACTTAGACAGTGACATACGTGAATGTGGTACATGAAACAGTACTCATCTTTATTGCTTCAAAACTGATAACAGAGGGCAGGAACTTCTGATGGCTGCTTTTTCAGAGGACCTGGGTTCAATTCTCAGCATTCGTATGGTGGCTCACAACCAGCTATAACTACAGTTCCAGGGCTGCTACCTTTTGGTCTTTGTGGGCACCAGGCACATGATCCACAGACTTAAATGGGCAGAACAGCCATATACATTTTTAAAAAATCCTAAAACTGCCACAGAAGTAGTAAAATTAACTATCGGGAAAGTCAATATAATTAAGCTTTAAAGTAAGTTTAAAAATGCATTTCATATTAACAAGCTACCCCAGCTTTCTTGAGTATTATTTGTGTGGCATGTTTTTCCCTATTTTATGGAAAAAGACACTTATACTTTCTATGTCTTTGCACATAAAGTGAGTTTCTTTGGGAGATAAAATTCAATTCTCTGTTTTTATGTCTCTACCTGTTTTTGTTCTTGCGCTCTCTCTCTCTCTCTCTCTCTGTCTGTGTGTGTGTGTGTGTGTGTGTGTGTGTGAGTGTGATGGAAGGAGGGAGGGAGGCCTGTTAGAGGACAGTCTAAGGTTCTCTCCTTTTCTCTTGTTTTGAGACAGATGGATAAGTGGGGAGATGAGAGAAGGAACACAGTGATGACTTTTTCTAGGGGATGTGGCTGGGGAAGAGGAACACTGGGAAGCTGTTAAGCTGATGAACATCTTGAGAGGGAGTAGTTTCTCTTTTGGGATGATAGAAATGTTTTTAAACTTGATAGGGCACATTCTCTTTTATTAGTTGTTGGGCTTGGAATTTTTTATTTTTTTAAGGTTAAATACAAAATGCTAAGTTTTATCGTGTGTCTGTCTGCTCACTTGCTCCTGTTTCTCACTACTTCCCCGTTTCTCTCTCCTACTAGTTTCCTTCTAGTTTTCCCTTTCGTTTTTTTTAATTTCATCTATTACCTTGTTTCCTGCTTTCTTGAGATCTCTTCTTTCTATCTCTTGATTCCCTTCCTATTTTGATGACCTGTGAACACACATGTGTATACACACACTCATTTACATTCCATGTATGGAAGAAAACACTGTGTGTTTTCTTTTTCACTTAACATAATGATTTTCAGTTGCATCCATTTTCCTTCAATTGTCATTTCAATTTTGTTAATGACTGACTGCATAAAATTCCACTGTGTATATGTACTATAATTTTACAGTTGTTATGTTGATGGACATCATTGCTTGTTCTATTCTTCACTAATGTGAGGATAGCTGTAAACATGGACCAGTAAGTATCTCTTTGGCATGTTGACTCAGGAGTATAGTTGAGAGTGGTATTGGGTTATGGGGTAGTGGTAACTCTGCTCTTTTCAAGACCTGTCTTTTTTTTTAAAATTTTTATCTATTTTTTGGTGGGTGTTTCTATTTTTGATGATCTTACATGCAAAATTCCATAGTGGCTGTACATTCATAGCATCAATGAGTAAGAGTTGTGCTTTTTTAAAATCTTAGCTAGTGTTGTCCTTTGTTTCCTGAATATTCTTAACTGACAAGGATGGCAAACACTTTTTTGCAAGCATTTGTTGGTCACTTTTTTTTTGAACTGTTTATTTAGTTCATTAGATAATTGGATGATTTGGATGTTTTGGTGTTTAAATGTTAAATCCATGTAGTTGGCATCGATTTCCCTCCCAATTCTGGAAGCATTCTTTTCATTTCCGTGATTGTTTCTTTTGTTGTGGAGATACTTCCTACTTTCTTATGATCCTGTTTATCACATTTTGGGATTATTTCCAGTGCTATTGTAGGCCCTTTCAGAACAATCCTTGCCCACTCCTGTCTTGAAGTGTTTTGCTTATGTTTTTTCTAGCACACTGATTCTCAACCTGTGGGTTGTGAACCTTTGGCATTGTTGAGTGACCCTTTCACAGGGTCAGATATCCTGCATATCAGATATTTACACTAAAATTCATAACGGCAGCAAAATTATGGTTATGAAGTAGTAACAATAATTTTATGTTTGGGGGTCAGCACAACACGAGGAACTGTGTAGCCCAGGGTGGCCTTGAATTCACAGAGATCCATCTATCTCTGTCTCTTAGATCTGGGATTAAAGGATTTATTTATTTGTTTATTTGTGTTATATATTCTATAGTTTTGTTAATTTGTAAATCCTTGAGCCAGGGCTAGGGGAGAGGCTTAATGTATGTTGGACGGTATTAGACCTGTAGCATGCTTCCCAAATCAGAACACAAGACAACCCCCCATTACCATCCTTTCCTCCTTCCCCAGTCTTCGTTGGCCTTGAATTGGCGATCCTTCCACTTCAGCCTCCCAGTGTTGAGATTATAGACAAGATTCACTAAACTTGACTTTTTTTAATTAAAATATTTTTCTACACCAGATACTGCAAACTGTTTTCTTTTCCATTTTCTCCCCTCTTTGCTCCCTCCGTTTTAGGCTAGTATTCTACCTCCTAGCTGCATCCTCGTCCAGTGGCTGATATCTCTCCACTATTGGTTTAGTTTTTCATGTTGTGTTTTGAGGGTTCAAAATAATTGTGGTATGCCACAATTTGGTGGAACAGTAATGTTTTGATGCAGTTAAAATTACTTTTAGACTAAAAGGGTTTGAAAGTCAACAAAACAAACCTAAGGGAATGGGACAAGCGATAGAGTTAGCTATTATTATTATATTAAAGTACTTATGCAAAATAGTAGTTTAATAAGATACTTAAGTGCTGTAGAAGCTGTTATTCTGAAATGTTGGGTTGGGTGTTGATTAGTCTGTTTCCTGGTACTATAAAATACCTGAGCTGGGTACTTAATTAACACAAGAAATTTATTTAGCTCATAGCAGCATCTGATCTGCTCTGCTAGTTACTTATTTCATGTAAAATGGAGATGCCTTCTTGACAGGGTACTAAGGGAGGTCAGGGAGACAGTTTATCACCTATTAGGAAGTAGCAGCTACACAGAAATCCAGATCATAGATACTTGAGTGTAACATTTTTCTTTAGAAGAGTATACTGAGTAGAACAATTGAGTATCTATACATGCCTGGTACTAATGTATTAAGTGGGTTTTTTAAAAAGTTTATATGAATATCTGGGTTAGAGTAACTGTATTTCATAGGAGTACAATTGTCAAATACTTATTTAAGGAATGTGAAATACTGATTTAAGGACACATTTATTTAATAAGCATTATAAAATACATATATTTTGGGATAACTAGGAAGAGGAGTTTAAGGGATTCACATATTAAACAGTACTAGTAAAGAAGTGGAAATGTTATTTATGATGTAAAATGACTTTCTGTAGTTTATTCATTGTAGCAATGTGTATCAATATGTAAGAGATAGCTGCAAATAAGGTGATGATGTGTCAAGAAACCTTTCAAAAAATAACAGTATTTGTTTAAAAAGAGACTGGTTCTGGAGTTAAAACTCAAAGATTTAAAAGTTTTGTTTAAAAAGAATAAAGTACAATCAATTCATAAACAACATTTTGAACATTTTCTTGTTCCCTTTTATTGTAGATGGAAGAGTCTGTTCTCATTCCTTATAGTAGTCAAGTCTATTTGATCATGTTTTCTTTAATTTTAATCTTGAACTCGGGGAGTTTTGTTGTAGTTTGAATATGTGTGTCCCCTTCACACATATCATACGTGTCCCTTTCACGTTGAATCTCTAATTCCTAGTGCAGTAATGTTAACAGGTGAAGCTCTGAGGGGTGGTTAGGCCATGTGATCTTTTGGATAGGATTAGTCACTTCTTATTAAATGGCTTGAGGGGTGAGCAGCCCGGCCATTTTGCCCATCTGTCTGTTATGACATGTGAGGCCACTCCAATAAGGCACCATCTTAGAAACAGGAACTGGACCTTTACTAAATACAAACCTGACAGTACAGCACTGTGAGAAATAAGTTGTAGTTATTTAAGGAGAACACAATGTTAAGTATTTTGTAGCACAAGCAAAATAAGACATTTATTTTCTGTGCCCTGTTTTTTGTTGGTTTGTATTAAGGTTGGTGGTTTGGAAGGAATTACCATTTAATTTATCATTGTCCTTTTTTGGTTAAAAGAGAAGGATTTAACAACAATAACAAAATCATGAAATCTTCTATTTCTATACCGCCGCCCACAGTACCTTTTTCTCTTGTTTTTTTTTTTTTTTTGCTTGCCAGGTTTGAGGGTTGAGTGCCCTTCTTGAGTGCTCCTACAGTTTTGTGGTAGTGTTTGGTTATAAAATAATATCTTAGTGATCTTTGTCTCTAATAGACATAAAGTTTAATCTGCTAAATGTAAATTCTTTCCTATATATACAATGTTTTTCTTCAGGTGACATACAAGCATTTATGGAAGTAGTGTTTTAAAAATAATTTTAGGTTTGACTTTGTCATTTAAGTTAGTGATGTTAAGAAAAATGAAATTACAGCATTTTCAGGAAAAGTAATGAAACTGAAAATTATGTGAGAAAAGGCAAATTGAGACGGTATCACATGTTTTCCCTCATGGGGATTTAGAAAAGGTGAGGGGATATATAAAACCAGAAGGGACTATTAGGGAAGATAATAGGATTAGTGGGAAGATCTGAGGCAGAATACCACGATTATGGTATGAAATAGGCATATATAGGAAAATGCTGCAATGAAACTCAATTGTTTTATGCAGTTAATATATGCTGAGAAAAAATAAAGAGGGACCCTTAATGAATGTATTACTAAAAGAAATAGTTTGAAAAGGATATAAGCTGTGATTCTAACCAGATAATATTCTAGCAAAGGCAGTACTATGCACATAGTTAAAAAGACCAATAGTTGTCAGGGATTTGGAGTAGGAAGGAGTAAATAGGTAGAACACAGGTGAATTATAGGGCAGTGAACCCTATTCAGACACCACAGCCGTAAATGGTTAATAGATGTCTTACAACAGCAAGAGTGTACTCTAAGTAGAAACTATGGGTTTGAGTGATAATACCGTATTAAGTAAGATTAATTGATTTTTGACAGACATTACTCTGGTGTGGAATGTTGATAGTAGGGAAAGTTGTGTGTGGTTATAGATGCCGTGTAGCGATTTTTTTGTATAGATTTTCTGTGAACCTATTTTATCTCCCCATATTTTGCTGTTTCTTGAATATCATAAGTTGCACATACAACATCAGTTTACCAGATAATTCCATTTTAAGTTGATTTTTTTTCCATATATAAGACACTATACTTAAGTCTGTGTTAGAGAATTTATTATCTAACCCTTGATAACTAATAGTTATATAAAACTTCTTGTGTTAGTTACTTTTCTTGTGTTTGTGACAAAATACCTGACAAGAAGAAACTGAAGAAAGGGTTTGTTTTGTCTGAGAATTCAAGGGGATAAATACCACTTGGTGGGGAAAGTTAAGTGGCAGGAGCAGGTTGCTGGCTGATCACATTGATCAGATTGTTCAGTCTGACCATGAAGCAGAGATCTGTGCATTCTGGTGGTTAGCCAGTTTTCTCCTTTTTATGTAGTCCAGAGCGTGCTGCACATTCCCATTTATTTAGGGTGATCTTCCCATTTTAACCTAGTTATATCTAGAAATTTGTTTCCAAGGTGTTTCTAGATCTTGCCAGTTAAGCAGCTCTTGATGTAAGTACTATGAAAGAGTAACTGGATTTTGAGTAGGCGAGATGGCTTTAAAAGGCACTTGGAGCACAACCTGTTTCTTTGAGTTCAATCCCCAGAACCCACTTAAAAGGTGGAAGGAGAAAACAGCTTTCTGCACAGTTGTCCTCTGACATCGCATATGAACTATATCCCCTCCCCCCATAATAATAGATAAATAGTTTTAATAAGAGTACTGGGTTGTCCATAGACTGACTGATTTGGCTTATTCTTTTATGTGTGCAATGAT
Source organism: Microtus ochrogaster (assembly GCF_000317375.1). Classification (NCBI taxonomy): domain Eukaryota; kingdom Metazoa; phylum Chordata; class Mammalia; order Rodentia; family Cricetidae; genus Microtus; species Microtus ochrogaster. The sequence continues at coordinate 8,611,181 of NC_022017.1, forward strand.
TTCTTTCCGTTCAGAAACTTTTGATGTGGTTGGGAGATGGCAAACATAAACATTCTCTTGTGACTATTCTATAGGAGACTCCTTCACAAATAGAGATGAAGAAGAAATCTTTGTATAACCAGAATGTGGGTGATCAAGAGTGTGAAGATATGGAAGGTAACCTTGTTTTTTATAAAGCCTGTATGTTGAAAGTCAAACAGTGTCACTAGGCTTTAAAATTAAGATTTCTAAAGTATTACTGTCTTGTTTTTATAGTCCTAAGAATTATACACTTTTCTTTTTCTTGGTTTCATTGATTGAGCATTTTTAGTTTAACTGCTGGCTGTATTTATTTTTTCTTGATTTGGGTTAAGTGTGTCTGTGTCTGTGTACACATTTGTGTGGAGGCCCAAGGACAGTCTTGGGTGTGGCGTGTTGTCCCTCAGGTACTTCTCACTTTTTTGTCTTTTGGAGACAGGGTTTCTTAGTGGCCTGGTACTTTTCAAGTTGGTTGGCCAGCAAAAGCCCCAGCAGTTGGCCTGTCTCTGCCTCCTTAGCACTGGAATTACAAACATGTGTTACTTGGCCAACTTTTAAAATGTGTTTTCTGGGAATTGGCAAGCACATTACTAACCGAGCTGTCTGGCTAGTCTTTTTTTTTTTGATTTTTCGAGACAGGGTTTCTCCATAGCTTTTTGTTCCTGTCCTGGAACTAGCTCTTGTAGACCAGGCTGGCCTCGAACTCAGAGATCCACCTGCCTCTGCCTCCCGAGTGCTGGGATTAAAGGTGTGCGCCACCACCGCCTGGCCTCTTTTTAAAGTTTTAAAAGCATCAGTGTTTTCTTATCTTCTAAAGTTAATCTTTTTTATTTGTTTACTTTATGTGTATGGGTATTTAGCCTACATTGTGTGTCTGTTATTATGTGTGTGCCTATTATTATGTGTGTTTATATTGATAAGTTTAATCTGAAACCCTAAATGCCCAGTTCAGATATTCTTTATAGAGTTTGTATTTCCTTCATCCTAGACTCATATTGGAACCATGTGAGCTCCATTTGAGTGTCTTGGCTTAATACTGATCTCTTTTTCAGATTAGTGTATTCCCGTCTGGGGGACTCCAGGTTGTATTGAATTGTATGTATTGTACAGTACCTAGTGCTTGCTTATGGCCCAGTATATATGCTTTTAAGTTGATTACTGTTAGGAGTTTAAATTGGTACAGTCTCACAGAGATAGATTTGGTATATCTATTCCTGTGTTATAAATGTACATGTTAACCCAGTAATTCCAGTTTTTAAGAATTACTCTGTAGATACACTTTTTGAAATGTTAGATAATTGTGTTACGATATAAGCTCATTGGTAGAGTACATGCTTCATGCATGGAGTTCTGGGCTCCATAATTGTCATTCTTTGTCATAGCTAATGGTTGAAAACAAGTGAAATGTCCATTAATAAATTATTTTAAAAAGCAGATTAGTATGTATAATATTCTGGTGTCTGTGAAGAAAGAAAAGAAATATGGAAGAATGTATTTTAGGGTTTACCCTAGCTTGTTGACTCAACCCTGCGATCCCAGTACCTGGGAGCCTGAGATAGGAGTATCGGGAGTTTGAAGCCAGCCTACCTATTGAGAAGCACTTTAAAAAAAATTTTTTTTTTTTGAGGCAGGCTCTCTCTGTGTAGTCCTGGCTGTCCCGAGACTCGCTCTGTAGACCCAGGCTGGCCTTAAATTCAGAACTCCCTACCACTGCCTCCAAGTACTGGGATTAAAGGCGTGTGCTACCATTACCAGTCCAAGAAACCCTGATTTAATTGTGGAAGGGCGAGGAAGGAATTTCTTTTCTGTGCATTAAAAAATAATGGAGTACCAAAAGAAACTTAGAGTTATTTTTGGATTTGACAGAAGTGGATGGGTGTATGAGTAGGTTTGCCACTGTAATCATTTTTACATTTGAACCAGGTAAATAATACTTTAAAATTGTTCATTTATGCCCCCATTTCCTCACTGATATAAGAAAGTTGATTGAGAATTTAGCTAAGTGGTAGGGCATGTGCTTGCTATATACAAGGTCTTTGTTAAATTTCCTAGACTCTCCCTACTCCTTCCATAAACACACACACACAGTGCACAAAAGAAAGTAATTGTTGGTGTTATTGAATTTAAAGAGTATATTTGTCATTTATCTAAGATCTAATTGCAGAGTAGGAGGGCTACCTTTTGAGGATACAGGCAACCATATTGCTTATTAAACATAAGTCATTGGTTTTGGGGCTTTTGAAAACATGACCTTTTTATTTCTCTTTTTCTTTACAGATGAAGAAAACAGAAATAATGCTGGTTCCTCTGGCCTTTTGTACAGTGGAGCGGACAGATGTCCAATATGTCTTAGTTGCTTGTTAGGAAAGGAAGTTGGTTTTCCAGAAAGTTGTAATCATGTCTTCTGTCTGACCTGTATTCTTAAGTGGGCAGAGGTAATAAATTATTGCATTTAATTTCCTGTTATAGTTTTATTTCACTTAAAGAGTTGCTACTGCTTTTCATGAATTTTTCATATTAAGGTATTTTCCCACTATTATAGTCAAATTTCCCTGTCTGTTCAATTTCTGTATGCATATTTCCTTCTAATTGTTTTTTACTTAGCGTTTTTATTTTTTTATATAATTAAAGAATTTGTATTTATACTTTGAAGAAAACCTTACAAGAAGAGCAGGCCAAACAGCTTTCTGACTTTTAGGGTATTGCACCTGCCTGCTACTAATAACATTCCTGTGTGCTTTTTGTTTTATGTTTTCACAAAGGTTTATTTGATTTCTTATGTTAACCTATGGAATAACAAGAACACATGCCATGGTGTCTTTTTACTTTAAAGCTTAGGGATCTTGCATGTTAATGTAATATAATTTGGCCCAGATTCCATATCTTGGGAGGGTATTATCAATTTAGAATTATATAGTTGTTAATTTTTAATTTATCATAAACTAATTTCAGAGTTTGAGTTACAGATTTTCCTTAAGATTTTTTATAAAAATAAGAAACAAGATATTTTGGGCTTTGACTACCCTGAATCAATTTGGGCCAAATAAGTTGAAGTGTATATTAACCTTAAGCCCTGTTGTTATAAATTATAAAATAACAAATTTAGTGTTTTTATATCAGGTTTTGATTTATTATTTTGTGAGTATATTAAAAATTAGTAAAGAAATAAGTAAATTAGTAAAAATTAGTTGTGTCTTAAAATTGTTTTTTCTTGTGTTTGGATGTTTTTTAATACCATAAAACACTAACTTCATGTATGCAAATCCTGTTTTTCTGGTTACCCTTCATAAGAAGTTCATTAGACTAGTTGAATTAATGAATATAAGAAAAAACCTTTAATCTAGATTAAAAACCTAACTAGTCTTTGACAAGAAGAGACTAAGGATAGGTGAAAAGGTATTTTTAGAAAAATAATATGAATTTGGGGAGAATATTGTTAAATGTTCATATGTAAGTGCAGTGCTGTTTATTGAAATGATGCCTTTTCTCTACCACTCAACTACAGAAGTAAATTTTATTGAAGTTAGTGCATCTGTGATATATATGTATTTAACTGGGTGGGAGTTGAGAAACCCTGTTATTGCATAAGTTGAGTTGAAGGTTTCAGTCTTTTTCCTGATTGTGTTCAGTGACTATATAATTATGAACTTCAAAATAATGTGTGTTTTTCTTTAAGACAATTAGAATGTATATACATGATTCTCCTTCCTTCCTTTACCACCTCAAGTGCATCTTTCAACATAAACTTTATCATGATGTACATGTTACAGGTTTCTCTGGGGTACGTATTGAGAAGTTGTAATGGCTATACATACATATAGATTATATGTAATTTAATGGCACTAAACAGTGGTAAATAGCTATATTTTAACTCATTTTAAATTTGAAAATACTTGGCAATATATGTAAAGTCAGCACCTTTTTTTTTTAACATAGAATGTATTCCTTGCTTTTTGTTACTATGTAAAAATTTATTTTTAATTGTGTGTGTGTGTATGTGTGTGGGAGTATGTGCCTACAAGGCCAGAAGAGGATGTCTGAGCCTTGGAGTTGGAATTACAGCTAATTGTGAGCTGCAGACATGGGTGCTGGAAACCAAACTTGAGTCCTCCTTAAGAGAATTCTACAAGAGAGCAGTGCATGTTCCTAACTGCTTAGCCATCTCTCCAGCCCTAGTATTTTTTCAAAAATAAACAATTTATTGAAGTGAAGTTGCTTTTCAAAAACAAGTTATGTGTACTATTGTACTGCTGTCTTAAGTTGTGATTACGGGGTAGTGTGGAGTTGTACTGTTTAAAAGTAAGTAACCTTGGAAGGAGAGAAGAGAGAACATTCAGAACTAGTTCATTGTTCCTAGTGGAGATAGCAGCCATCAGCAAACCATTAACTTGACCAGTAACAATAGAGAAATCATAAAAATATTGTTCATTAAAAATCATGAATAAATGCAGGCTTACAGAGTTACTAGACTTCTAAATTTTCATTCAGTCTTTTGTTCTGATAACAATTAGATGCTTTTTAAATTATGTAAATGCTTTGGCAAACAGAATCAGATTTTAATTTCATTTTTTTTATTGTCACCATTAAAGGGCTTTCTAATTTTTTTCAACCTTCTGTTTAAAGAGTTATGCAGTCTGTTTCAGATTGAGTACTGGAAATAAATGCTATGTTTAGAGACCCTTGCAGGTTATATTTTCTATTCTTTCATTTAATTCACTATTTTAATGTTTATTTTATGTACAAAGTAAGCACTCTAGACTCTAATTTGCAGACATCTCAAGAATGGCCTAAAGTTAAAATAATTTTTAAGAATCTTTAGTTTAAAATTTTACTAATGTACAATTCTAGGAGAGGCATAGATATCAAAGTAAAATTGTGGTACTTGGATAAGAAAAGCATAGATAAGAAAAAGCATAGGATGCGTTCTGGATCATTTTTCTAGATTTTTGTGTCTTTTAGAGATTCAGCTTTGCTAAAATTTTACTAATGTCCAATTCTAGGAGAGGCATAGATATCAAAGTAAAATTGTGGTACTTGGATAAGAAAAGCATAGATAAGAAAAAAAGCATAGGATGCGTTCTGGATCATTTTTCTAGATTTTTGTGTCTTTTAGAGATTCAGCTTTGCTGCAGTTTATAGTTGAGGCTTACTGAAGTATGTTTAAGAATGGGTATCAAGGCCAGGTGGTGCGGGTGGCAGAGGCAGCTGGATCTCTGTGAGTTCAAGGCCAGCCTGGTCTACCAGAACTAGTTTCGGGACTGGCTCCAAAGCAACACAGAGAAACCCTGTCTCAAAAAGCAAAAACAAGGGGGCTGGAGAGATGGCTCAGTGGTTAAGAGCACTGACTGCTCTTCCAGAGGACTCGGGTTCAATTCCCAGCAACCACATGGCAGCTCACAACTGTCTGAAGATCCAGTTGCAGGGGATCTAACACCTTTGTACCAATGCACATAAAAAATAAAAAATAAACCATAAATTTTTTTTTTTAAAAAGCAAAAACAAGAAAAGAAAAGGAAAAAAAAAAAGAAAGGGTATCAAGCACACCCTTAGCATTGAAGAAATTCTTATATGAAACTGGTTATTTAGAAAAGTTTCAATGTATTTTAGTCTAATATTTTTATTTTGTACAGACTCCTGAAATTTTTTATATTTCTAAAGTACCTAGTCCTCAAATAAAAGTTAGTTTGAGTTTCTTGGTACTCTAAAGTCTTGTTTCTGTGGTTAAACAAACAAACAAAATTGAAGTAGTAAAGTAACTGACAGTCTGTGGTCTCTAGGTATGTCATAGAATTCACTTTACTTAGGAAGAAGGTTTCAGCTTAATTTTCCCTGTACCATTGTCGAGGCCCCAGAATCTAAAGGCCTGCTGTAGGTATACTAGAACAGATTGAACCTCTTATGACTATGTTCAGTTAAGAGGTTCTTTAGATGGCAAGGTTCTTAACTTAACAGTACAACCAGTATACAAAGAGTTCTGAAAAGCCGATATGGTGTTGTACATGTGCCATCCCAGTAATGTGAAGCTGAGATTGGATTGTCACAAGTTAAGAGGGCAGGTAGCGTGGGATACATAGCAAGTACCAGGCTATGGAGGACGGTACACCAAGGCTTTGTCTTAAATAAGGGAAAGGGGAATAGAAGAAAAAGAAATGGAATATTTAACAAAAATGTAATTGGCAGAAGTACACTGTTGACAGTTTTAGTAAGCCATTATTATTGCAGCTAAGAATCTTGAAATTTAGAAAAGGCGTTTGTCCTGATAAGTGTTATAGAGCCAGTGTGCTTTTACCTTTTCACTGAAAAGATTTCTTTTTCTTACACACTGCTGTTTCTCAGCTGGAGAGATGACTCGGCGATTATGAGCATTGGTTCCCACCACCCACATGGTGGTTCACAATAGTTTGTAACTCCAGGGGTTTTTACATCATTTTCTGACTTCTGTGGGTTTCTACGCTCACATGGTGCATGCACATACTATCAGTTACATGTGAACAAACACACACACACACACACACACACACACACACACACACACTGTAGGAGGCCACTAGTTAGTTCCTGGCTGCTCAGCCCTGAAATAATCACTCAGAAACTATATTATTTGCAATACTGTTTGGCCAATAGCTTAAGCATATTGCTAGCTAGCTCTTACATCTAGTTAGCCCATTTCAATTATTTTATATTTTATCATGAGGCTTGTGGCCTACTGGCAAGATTCCAGCTAACCTTCTTTCTCCTCTGGTGACTACATGGTGTCTTCTGGCTCTGCCTTCTTTCTTCCAGCATTCAGTTTAATTTTCCCTGCCTAGCTCTACTCTACCCTATCACAGTTTCTTTATTCATTAACCAATAAAAGCAACACATAGATAGAAGGACCTCCCATATCTCTCTTTCTCTCTCGCTCTCGCTCTCTCTCTCGCTCTCTCGCTCTCTCGCTCTTGCGCATGTGCGCGCACACACACAAATATTTTTTTAAATAGAGCTTTGAGCACTTAGAAGTTTAACTTCAGTTATCTGAGCTTGCCCTTTTAAAAATACAAAGGCGAAGGCTAGATAAGTTGGATGCGTCAGTCGAAGTAGTGACTGCTGATCATATTTATGATCCTCTACGGAGGAGATACCTCACCTGTATGTACTGAGTAAGAAGAGTGGCTTTCACTTTGGGTTTGGGTATTTAAAGAATTATGGATTGAGAACTTTGCATGAGAATGCTTTGAGAAGTATTGCATAATTAAAGGTTTAATAGTTCATACTATATTTAGTGTTGGTGTGAGGATTGAGTATACTAAGTACATCTTCTGCACTGAGCTGGATATGCTGCATTACAAGGGCGTGTGGTATTTGTGCTGTGTGTGACTAGTATAGTCTTGATAACTACTGAGGGTTCTCCTTTTTATCTTACATATTTTTAAAGTATTATTTTAAAAAATGTAATTAGTTTCTCTACGTAAGGAAATTGTTGAACTTACTTAACTCAATCCTCTATTCCTCTGTAATACTGACAACTTTAGTCTGAGAATGAAAGGTTAATGAAGTCAAACTGGGCAGTTAACAAAGGCACTCTCCTGAGAATAGAAATGAAGATACCCTCAAGATGACACAGAGCTCTTAAGAGCAGTGTGCACACAGGTGCAAGTGTGTCTTTAGATAGATTAAACAGCAAAGGTTAAGAAAGCAGTTGACACCTGTTACCTAAAGACTACAAGAATATATGTGAGAATCTTCATTTAATATTTTTTTACCATTCAGATAAATTAATCTTTAGATACATATTTCTATATAGGCTAGTTGTAAATGTCAGAATATTTAAAGTGATTTATATAGTCAATTTACTGAATTTTCTGTTTGTATATTAGAAAAAGAGCATTAATTATTAGATGTCAGACAACATTAGAGAAAGTACATTATTACCCTAGTGTTAACAGTGTATCTTGGTGAATGTGCAAATATTCCTTTTGAGTGGGTATACTGAATGCATTCTTAGTGTTAATTTTACCGTTGACAGTCATTAATTTTATGGATATGCTTCTGAAAGCTGGTGTAAACCAGATGTGTGCTGGAGGTAGTGGTGCATGCTAATCTCAGCACCCAGGAGGCAGAGGTAGGCGGTTCTCTGAGTTCGAGGCCAGCCTGATCTACAGAGCAAGTTCCAGGACAGCCAGGGCTCTACAGAGAAACCCTGTCTCAAAAAAGTTAAAAGAAAAAGAAAGAAAAAACAACCAACTGCGCATTGGCAAAGGCTGTTTTGAGTGAATGTTTAGATATGATAGAGAACATGTAGCATGGCTCCATGTTGGCAAGCCTTGATGGCTAACTGTGTTGGAACTATTACTGAGAAAGGGATAATGGTCAACAGTTCTAAAATAAGCACCAACCTCTAACAGTTTGCATCCCTAAATTATCTTTGATTTTGAACTGTAATTTTGTGCATAATATGCTTTATTCCTTAGTGGCAGAGATAGGTGTTGTAGATACCCACGAACAGGAAGACCTACCTGTAAGCATAGGGATGAGACTTAGTGTTTCAACACGTCCTTTAACACTTGCTTCTCTCTCTCTAGGAGGGGCTATCTATAGGCAGCCTATGTGATTGAGGATAGAACAGCATCAGGAAGCAAGAAATGTTAGAAACCAAGAATCCTGAATTCCCAAATAAGGAAGGTTTCCTGTTGTTACATTTAAATATGGGTTTGTCTGAGCTGGGAATTTACAACGCTTCAGAATACTAGGGTATGTTTTACTAAAATCATTAGGAAAGATTTTTTTTTATCAAAATTGCCTCCTATATCAGTACAGAGCATGTGCTGTAAGATGTGTGCTCTGTTTTTAATACACATTACACTGTAAAACAATGAGCAAGTTCTATGAACTGTAGTTGTATCATAAAGTTGAATGGTGTTCTTAGATACTTTGGTTATGAAACTAATTAGATACTTAAAGTTACTTGAAGTCACATATAAAATAGGTAAATAATGATATTTTTGTTATATGGTAAAGAATCAAAATGGTGAACATAAAATTTTGTATATAAAAAGTTTAATAGTCTTTAAAGTTAAACTCATTTAAAATGTTAATTTTTATCTATTAGCCTTAAATAGGAGCTTTTTAAAACTTGAAGCTTAAAAATTCAGTTAATATTTGTGGCCAAACAAACTACTTTGAAAACTATACTTTGAAGACCAAAGTGTCTTGGGGTTTTCTCACTATCTACTAAATGTAAGGATGAGAATCCTTTGGGAATGCCTTAAAGTAGCCAGTCTAAGCCATTTAAAAATAAAACAAACCCTGGTGTACAATTATCACATGATGTGATTTGATACTTGTACATATTAATGAACTTGATGTGTAAGGGTATATTATGGAAAATAACAGTTCTTAATTTTTTAATGTTTTGATTTTTTTCCATTGACTTCTATAATTATTTTATTTACATATACTTTGAAAATGGAGAAGAGATACTAGATTTTTGTTTTCTTCCTGAAGTGCTCTTCTACAGTGTATGTTTTTTAAGATTACATTTGGGAGCATTGTTTCCCAGCAAAAGGCTTTTTTATTTATCTTACCTTTCTGGGCTAATTTTTTTACTTAAACTTTTCCTATCTGGAGAAGATAATACAATTTTAAGATTCTAGTGTTGATTACATCATCTTGAGGAAAGTTAAGTGTGTCCATATTATAACACATACTAGTTGTTTCTCATTACTGCTCCTTTCTTTGTTGTGTGTTTTTACTATAGCAGTGGAGATCCTTATTCAAATGGATCTAGTCAGATCCAAAGCATTAGTCACAGTAGAAAAAGGAATGGCAATCCTGCTCCAAACCTACATATTTGAAATAGATCAAAGCAGAGTGGCTCAGGTTAAAACCTTGTACCTTAAATTGCAGAGGAGCCAGGTGGTGGCGGCGCTTGCCTTTAATCCCAGCTCTCAGGAGGCAGTGACAGGTGGGCCAGCCTGGTCTACAAGAACTAGTTCCAGGACAGCCAGGGCTGTTACACAGAGAAACCCTGTCTTAAAAAACCAAAGATAAATTAATGAAAAAAAAGCAACGGAAAGAATGGTGGTTAACTGATTTCGAGAGGAAATTTAATAAGGAGAACAATGAGACAATATAATTTTATCCACTGGTTTGATACATAAATTTCTTTGGGTCATAGATTTATTATACTTAGCCCAGCAAAGTAAATCATTTATGCAATCGTGTTTCTCATTTTTATATGTATCACATTACAGATTTTCCTGTTGTTAGTTTTTTTTAGGTTTTTGTTAGTGTAGTTAAACTAGATCTTATGTAAGAACTAGTGTACACCACATATTTTTTAAGAATTGCAAACAATTACCATAGAAAGCTTAAAGCTCTTTTATTCCTATTTTCACAAGTTACATACTTAAAGCACAGAGAATCTGTGTAACAGGGCCCATATTTGGACAAAACAGGAAATAGGAAAGAAGTAAATACAGAGTTTGTGTGCATCTTATTTTTCAACAAACACTGAAAGAAACTTATGTTTCATTTAAATGAATTAAATATTTTTATTTATTGTTTAATCTTCCGAATTGCCTTTAAAATGTAAATAAAAATATTTGAAAACTTTGGAAAAATGGAAAACACTGGCAAGATTGTCCTCTATATAGTTTCAGTATAGATGTTCAGAATGTCCTCTAGACACTGCAGAGTCAGTGCCGACTAACAGGCAGCGGCATTGGTAGGACATCAGTTCATTGAGTTAAAATTGTATTTGAAGCCAGGCAGTGGTAGCTCACGACTTTAATCCTAGCACTCGGAGGCAGAGGATCTCTGTGAGTTCGAGGCCAGCCTGGTCTACAAGACCTAGTTTTCAGGACAGGGTCCAAAGCTGTCATGAAATCCTGTTTCAAAAAAACAAAAACAAAAACAAATGTATTTGAAATACATTATTATTACGGTGCAGAGTACTTTTTTTTTGCTACTTCTAAAACATTTTGGGTAGCAAATTAATAGCATCCTAAATCATGAGAATTTGGAAGTACCTTAAGGTGTCTTGTCAGAAGTGATTTATTGTAGTAAGGCCATGTTTTCTCTTTTCAGGGTGATGAAACATTCTTGTGTGACTCAGTTTATATTTTAGCTGCTTTTTAATAACTCCACAAATTTTGTCAGAATGTGTTATACAATCAGGGGCCACATAACATTTTTCAGTAAGGAATAGTATAAGGTGAACTAATTAAATTCCACAACTATCTTTGATCTTTTAGACAATTGCATTAAATTGTTAGAACTCTTTTTTTACCTGTGTAGCTATAGTTACTAGTAATGTCATTAGATTGTTGTTTTTCCTCTTATCCTAGTACAAAACAGTTTGTCTTAGACTAATTTCACAGTATACATTCTTCTATATACATTTAACAATAGAATTATAGTTGATACATACAAACTTTTGAAAACATAAGAATATATATCAAAATTAGGTTGATTTCTGATCTAAAATAATTAAAAGGCCAATTTCCTTACAAACTAAAAAACACATGATTAAATTAGAATAAAACTGGAAACCTAATGTAAAAATTAGTATGGATAGATCTTTCCTTTAAAGAACTTTTTAATGTACTCTTAAAAATAAGAAAATATGTTCAAACTTATATGAATTAAAAGAAAACTAAAGTTTATGACATATCATGATGTTAAGAAAAATTGCTTTGAACCAATGTCTGATCATTAATTTAGAAGAAAACAATGCAATTTATCATATGAATTATAATATTAAAAAGATTTGTGTATATTGGGTAGCAGCAAAAGTATGTAAGTACTTCTGGAGGAATTACTTAGAACCAACGAGACTGGAGGAATGCTTTATTCTTCCATATTTTAATCATGTTCTCAGTTCTAACAACTATTCAAAATAATTTGGCAGAAATGTTAAATCATAGGGTATTAATGTAAATGGCTTCCTTAAGGCATTTTTATTTTTCTATAGCCGATTTAGAATTTCACAAGCTTAGCATTATAGCTAGCCTTATATGGCAGAGCAGTAGGTTTGAAGTATTCACTGGAGCAGCACGTCCTAATGGTATCTTAGTGAGTATGTGACAGCTCATGATTTCTTTACTCCAGTTAGTATCGTTTAGTGAGCATTTGAGTGAGTGAAGCAAACTTGAGGTGCTTGTGTTTTTGTGTTATGGTACAGTCATTTCCTCTCTGCTTTGAAATTAGAAAAGTATATTTCTGTGGTAGTGGAAAATTACAACTATTAGTGTAGTTTAATTGTAACCTCTTCTAAATACACAATGTAAATATATAATTTCTAATCACTTCTCAGATATTGGCTTCTTGTCCAATCGACCGGAAACCTTTTCAGGCCGTGTTTGAACTTAGTGCATTTGAAGGTTGTGCTAAGGTAAGTTTAGATTTCATTGAGTTTATGAACTTAAGAATGTTAACTGGAGCTACTTTGTTTTGATAGGTCTCTAGTTAATATATTTTTAAAAATTGTTCACCTTTAGGTTTAATGTGTGTCATTTTTCTCTAGCATGGCAAGCTCATAGCTTTCAACACTGGTAACTAAAATACTGGACCTTTTTCCTTTGCCTTCTAGAGTGGGCATACCATAGTGGTTACCTTATTGTACAGATGTGGTAGATGAGATGCTTTAAAAGAAGTGTTGGATTTAACTATAGAATTATTGGTATATTATTTGTGTTTTAATAAATAAAACTTGCCTGAAGATCAGAGGGCTAAGCAGCCATACTAATCAGCCATACAGGCCAGGGAGTGGTGGTGTCACCTTTAATCCCAGAATTTGGGAAACTCAGGCGGACAGATCTCTGTGAGTTCAAGGTCACCTGGGCCACGTGAGTGAAACTGTCTCAAAGAGCTCACACAAAGGTGATCCCACGCCTTTAATCCCAGCACTAGGGGGGTGGAGGCAAGAGCTAGGTGACTGGGCTGAGAGAATAATATGAGGTGGGAGGAGACAGATGCTCATTGCAGTCTGAGATTTGGTAGAGACAGGATCTCACCCCTTTGGTCTGAAGATATGGTGGAGGTAAAAGGTCTGTAGTGGTTGGCTGCTTTGCTTTTTTGATCTTCAGGTTGAACCATAATATCTGTCTCTGGGTTTTTATTTATGCTACAATAGAATACTTACATTTCCAAATACCATCAGCATGATTGTTTTCCTGTATTTTGAAACAGTTTTTAGTTGGGCAGCACTTTGAATACATATATTTCATCAAAAAAAGTTTTAATTGGAGTATTGCATTCAAAGATACGTCCATAAATCTTAAGCTCCAAATATCTAAAAACCATTCTTAGGAAAAACAAAATTTGGAGACTAGCTAAATAAAATTAAAAATAAATTGACATGTTTGTACTTAAATGCCATTGATGTTATTTAGTATGAGTCATTATTATATTTAAAAATGTTTTTAGTTTTTCAAATTAAAATGTAATTGGTCCTTTTACCCTCTCCTCCCTCCAACTCTTCCCAGGTCTCTTGCCTTACTAGCTCTCAAATTTATGACCTCTGGCCTCTTTTTCTTAATTGTTATTATATAGATAAGCTTGCATGTATTTATATCTATAGATCCCTAAATATATAAACATAATCTACTCAGTATGTAATGTTACTGTATGTATATGATTTTAGGGCTGGTCACTTGGTATTAGATAGCCAACTGGGGGATTGTTTCCTGAGAAGATAATTTCTTCTGCTCTCAGCATCCCTTAAGTAGCTGTAGTTCTTTGTCTAGGGTTGAAGCCCTGTGGGATTTCCCACCTCCGTGATAGTGTATCTGTTGGGGCCATCTTTGTTTGGGTCTTGTTTAGGCAGCCATGTTGATGAGACTTCATGGGTGTAGCTTCTCTGACACTTCAGTCTCATAGCACACATCCTGTTCCTCTGACTTACAAATGATTAATATTTTTATTGTTGATTTTTGGCTTGTTAAAAAGAAGAAAATAAATAGAAACATTCCTGAGTTCATGAGGAAAAGAGGAAGATAGGACAGGACAGTGGTGAGTAAGTAAGATGTATGAGAAATATAATAAATATATGACAATAAATGACAGTTTAAATAAAACCATAGACAATGTGTGTGATGCATCTATGAGAAAGACTGCTGTCCATTACAGTTTAGTTACTGGTGGGGAGGGTATAGAGAAACAACTATTTTAGTATTAGTTTTCAGTGTAGGTTTTTTTAACTTGTTTTGATCTATTTTTATTCATGAGTCTTGATATAAAGTACAAACAGTATTGCAGTACAAATAAAGTATGTTAGAGAAAGGTTTGTGAGCTGGGGAGATAGCCCAGTAAAATGCATAGACGCATAAGTAGTTGAGTTCCATGTCTACATTTAAAAAATAATTGTAGGGGTAGTGTGTGCTGCGACCTTTGCCTTGGGTCTTGCTGGCCAGCAACATAGCTTACTTAGCAACTAATTTGAGGCCTATTAGAGACCTGGCCTTGGAAACAAAAATGTGAGTGGTGCTTGTGAGAAAATACTGAAGCCTTCCTTTGGCCTTCACAAGCATGCTCATACTTGGAAATAAACATATACATAAAACAGAAGGATCTGGTTGTTATAATTGCTTATCTGTTTACCAAATATGCATATTACCATAAATATCTTGGAGAAAAGTGTTAAGATAATAAAAGTTTTAATAGAGTCTCCGGAAGACAAACTTTTCACCATTTTTATAAAATTATGTTGCTAAAGATATTTGTATGCTGCCCTGACTCTCCTGGGATTCTTGGTTTGTCTTCTTCATTCTCCCGAGTGCACAGTGTCAGTGTGTGACTGCACTTTTCAGTGAGCTACTTCTGTCTCGTTAATTTGTAATTACAAAGGAGAATTGAAAAGCTATGTGCAGTGTTGATATACTTCTCTAATAGTTGTGCTTTTCTTATAGATTCAAGTAAAAAGACAGTTGAGAGAAATAAAAGACAAGGAAAGTGAAAGGTCTTTTAAGAAACAACTCTTCTATCATGAAAGTTCCAAAAGTGATAAAAGGTTAGTGATCAGCTTTACAAGTGGGATTCGGTATGACCATGAGTAGTTGAGTAAAAATAACTTTGGCAGCTTCATACTACAGACATACAGTACATTGAGATGAGGTTCACCTTCATTTCTTTTCTCCCTCCTCATTCCTGCTAAGTAAAGGGGTGCAGCAGCATTTTTGCCTATAAAAAGCTCCAGTTACAGTCGTTAGAGGAGAAAATGAATGTTAAATGAATGGAAAGTGATACTCATTCATGCTTTTTTTTGGCTGGTACTTCCAATTGCTCCTTTAAAAAAGTAATAACCTCTCATACTTCTGTTTTGCATGGCTCAGTAACCAGTCATGATAAGTCAATAAAATTGCTTTAGTACTGAAATAATACAACTCATATTAAAATCTAGTTTTGCCTATTACTATTTGATCTGAGTTCATGAGAATATTTAACCATTTATTGTCTTCCAGTAGTATTAATAAGATTTATGCATAATAGATTTATTATGATGGGTAATGAATTAAAAATAAATGAACATGCTGGGTGGTAGAGGTACATGCCATTAATCCTAGCAGTATTCAGGAGGCAAGAGGATCTCTTGAGTTAGAGGCCAGCCTGGTTTACAGAGTGAGTTCTAGGACAGCCAGGGCTGCACAGAAAAGTATCGTCTTGAAAAACCATTTAAAAAGAAAAAAATAAGTGAACAAGATTTTTAAAAAAATCTTTTAAACTTTTATCCATATCTACAGAAAAAGGATCCTTATTCGAGAAGATCTATTGTGTGAAAAATTTCATGACTTCAAGGTGTTGTATAGTAAGTAACTCTGCTCAATTGTGTGTGTGTTGTAACTTAGTGTTTGCCAGATCCTCTCCCTCACCTTCCCCCCAAGACAGGGTTTCTCTGTGTAGCCCTGGCTGTCCTGGAATTTACTCTGTAGACCAGGCTGGGCCTCAAATTCAGAGAGATCTGTCTGCCTGTCTTTGTCTCCTGATGGTTGGGATTAAAGGTGTGTGCTACCATTGCTGGCCCTAGATTTCTTAGTAATACTTTGATTTTGAAAATAGTTGATAATGGAACTTTTTAGATCTCTTCAAAATTACTTTATATTACCTTGCTTTCATGGTGGTCATTTGTGCTGTTCCCTATTTTTGTTCTCTGTGCTTCGGTTGAAGGGAGAAGGAAGGAAAGGAAGTGTGTGTTAAGAGAAAAGTAAAGTTTTCTGATTACTTGGTGTTTAGTAACCTGTATTGTAGTCTTATTCCGCATATTCAGGGGAGGTGGTAAAATGTCCATGAATCTTAGACATTTGGAGTTCGGAGTATTTGCATAGATTGGCTGTTTACCTTAGGCCCCTTCTACCTTGAAGTGAATTTTAAGTTTGGTTTGTTTTTACCATTCGTAGTAAATTCAGCTTACAAAAGAAGTCTCAGGCATTTCCCTTTTCTTTTTTTTTTTTTTTTGAAGGGGGGTTGTATGTAGTGAGTGAGTGTGTGTGTGTGTGTGTGTGTGTGTGTGTGTGTGTGTGTGTGTGTATCTTGGTGTCCTCTTTAATCAGTCGTTCACTCTAAGTTTTTGAGACAGGGTCTCTCACTAAACCTGAAACTAGATCATCAGCTCAGTTAGATTGGCTGACCATTAATCCCTTGGGATCCTCCTGTCTCTATTCTTCCACTCTGGGATTACAGGTGTCTACTCCCTTAGTTAGTTGTTACGTGGGTTCTGGGGATTCACATGCAGATCCCTATGCTTGTACAGCAGACATTTTACCACCTGAGCCATCTCTCCAGTTCCTTTCAGGAATGTCTCAAGGACATGCTTTCTCTATATAATTACTAATCTGTTAAATTTGGAATCAGTCAATCAGACTTTGAATACCTGTTTATCACTCAGCTCACAGCTGCCTGTAATTCAGCTATGGGGAATCCGTTGCCTCTGGACTCTGGACTCTGGGTACCAGCACTTATATGTACAGACTCATACACAGACACACCACCCATATGTGCTTAAAAATAATAAAACAAATCTTAAAATAAAAAGAATATATGCTTTTTTTTTTTTTTTTTTTTTTTTTGGTTTTTCGAGACAGGGTTTCTCTGTGGCTTTGGAGCCTGTCCTGGCACTAGCTCTGTAGACCAGGCTGGCCTCGAACTCACAGAGATCCGCCTGCCTCTGCCTCCCGAGTGCTGGGATTAAAGGCGTGCGCCACCACCGCCTGGCCAAGAATATATGCTTTATGCTGCCTAATTTGATATTACACAGAAATAATTTCCAGATGAGGACAAAGCAAAAAAGAAAAAGTGATAAGCAACATGGCAGCAGCACTGATGCGCCAGATTCAAGGCCAGTTAGCAGTTTAGATTTACCAAGGTCAGCGGAAGAACGGGGTGCTTGATCTGAATTGTCAGTGGCCAAAATGACTTCGGCTAACCAAGCCAAACACCTCACTTCTCCTTGGGCAGCTCCTGCTTGAGATGAACACAGCTAACTGTCCTAATAGCTGGATAGGAAGCCCTAAATATGTTAATTGCATGTAACGCTTAAAGACTTGTATGTAAAATTTTTTAAAAGTTAAACATTTGCATAAGGTGATAGAAAATGTTAATTAGAATCATACCCATAAGGCTCTAAGCATGACAGTTCTATTTATTGTAGCCTTACGCATTTTCTCTATATCTGTGGTTTAGTAAGATATTATGCAATTAGCATTTGGGAAGTTTTTTTTAATGCAAATAATACTAGATATGAAACACTGCTAGACACTTTGACATTCTTTATCCACGTCAAAGGTTTACAGACTTACAAATAAAAATGTGAGGCAAGTACCAGTAACCAGGTTCTGTCTGTTTGTTTGCTTGTTTTACAGGAAACTTTTCAAACAATAAAATGAGGGAAAAGAAAAATGCCACAGTGAAGACAAAGGTTTGTTGAAATAAAAAAATACCTTCTTTTAAAGATAATAACATTTATAGTTATTTAGTGCTTAAGGTGCATACCAATACTTTAGTTTTGTTTCTGGTTTTATTAACAACTTTTTATGTTTTTAGGTTCAAGGATCAAATCAGTGTACGGATCCTTGTATCGGAAATTATGTGTCCAGTTTGTTTTCCTGTGGCAGCCACAGTGTGGGACCTCAAACCCATAGAGCTTCCTGGTTAGTATTTGGTCTTTACACTTGGGTTTTAATCATAATTAACTTTTGGTAGAAAATTTGACTGGGCTCAGTGAAAGTGATGAGAACTAATTTTTTTATTATTGTTATTCCTATTGAAAAACAAACTAGTCCGGCAAAGAGAAAACTTGTTATTTTGTGATAGTCTGTGTTCTATGGTGCTTGCCTATGTCAGTGATCTTTGTTTTAGTAGTAAATTACTGTGTATAATTTTGATATATGCTGGAGAAACAAGGTATTTGTGAAATTGTAAGAGTAGTACCTATTAAAACAGACCTATTTTAGACCTGATTCTGTCTTCTTTGGATGTATAGTGATTTACAGATAGATGTTGAGTATATGTTTTTGTGATTTAAATATTGAATTTAAATATTGAATTAAAATTACACAAATTTAACTGAACCAACAAAGTAGAACACAATTGTGATATTTTAGGGCTTGGCAGAGTACTCAAGAAACAGTTACATCTGAATCCCTTTGTGAAAAGCTAAGCTAAATCTATTTTTGGTTAAGATAACCACACCTTTTTTATTTTCGTATTTTGTTCTAAAGTAGGACATGATTGTCCTGAGTAAGAATTTCTTTCACCAGTTGGAGTTAATATCTGAATAGAAAGTTGCCTAAAGACCTCATCGTTAAGTACCCATGATGGAGCGCTGCTATAGTCTGGCAGTGCAGCAGGTCAGCTTGACTCCATAGTAAGTTTGAGACCATTTCACAAGGCAGACAGTATCCTGCCACATACTGTAGGATTCCAGGTGTAGTGTGCATTATTTAAATGTTTTGCTTTGTAGTGTAAAAAAGCAGGGATATGCTTATTTTGAAAGTGTAGAAACTATTGCTGTTATTTCATATCTCAGTTTTTACACTTGTTAATTGTTGGAATTCTAACGAAAGTTTAAATTTATTTTTTTAGTACAGAATCTGTAGAAGTCAGTGAAATCAATGCATTGATTAGGCAAAAACGACAGGAATTGCAGTTGTCATGGTTCCCTAATACATTACCTGGAATTGGAAGGTAAAAATTGTTCACTAAAATTTATATGCTAATGTAATCCCAAAAATATCATTAAATTCTTAAGTAAATGTTTTATATTTGATAGTATCATATCTTCTTAAGGAGTGTCTTTTACAAGTATAAATTAAAAGTATATAAAATAAAAAGTGAATTAAACTTTGGTGTTACAAATGCCTAATGAAGACTATCTGTGTACTATCTGCTGAGTCATTGTTTCTATTTCCGTTTCCAAACATTCTCTTGTGAATAATGATTTAGTCGAGTGCCTGCTCTGCCCTGGCCTTCAGACTTTCTATAATCCAGTCCTTTTTAATAGTCCCAGGGCTGGGGCAGTGCCAAATAGACACTACTGACTCAAGCTGCTGCGTGCATTGATGAGGAGCTCCTGTACTTTGTATTCTTTCTCTGTTAGAAGATCTTGTCACCATGATAGAATTTTGTATCTAATGCCTTCATTGTCTAGAAATGGTGGAAAATAAATATAGAAAATGCTTGAAAAGTGGATTGGGCTTGAATGCAGAAAATCTTGAGGACTCTTAACTGGTCCACGCCATTCCTGACAACTTTGAAAAGACATCACTCAGTTTAAGAATTTTAAAATGTAAATGTAGCATAAAAATTCCTTCAGTAGGTGACCTGAGGAAGGGATAATGATTCAGAAGAATGGGAGAAAGCTTACTGAAAAGATAGAAATGGTCCTTCTTATGTATGAATATACATATTGGCTAAAAGTCATCAATTATATACTTAAAGAAACTTATCAATTTATATTGAGTTCACCTCAAAGTTAGTATTTTTTTTATAGTAGCAGAAGAGAATAAACGTTAAAATCTTTTTTTAAAGACTAAATTCTTTTATTTTTTTGAAAACGTATAATTATGTCTGCGTGTGAATGTACATATGTAAATACATGTGTGGGTGCCTTTGGAGGCCATGGGAGGGATAGGATCTCTTGGAGCTGGAGTCACAGGCAGTTTGTGAGCCACACAGCATGCATGCTGGGAACTGAACTAGAGTCCTCTGAAAGAGCACCAAGTACCCTTAACCATTAAGACATTGTCCCATACTCCCAAGCAACATCTTGATAAAATGTTTCATTATTTAAAAGAGAAGGAACTATAGTCTGAATTCTTTATCTTGTTTTAACATAAAAGTATGCCTTTAATTGGGTGGTGGTGGCTCAGGCCTTTAAATCTCAGTGCTGGGGAGGCAGAGGCAGGTGGATCTCTGTGAGTTCAAGGCCAGCCTAGTCTACAAGGACAGGCTTCAAAACTACAGCGAAACCCTGCCTCGACAACCCCCCCCCCAAAAAAAAACAACGCCTTTAAACATTGGATTTTTTTGTTTTGTTTCCTTTGCAAATTGTGACCATGTTTGGGTAGTGAATAACCTTGAGTTTATATGTTTAGGTATCTGGGCAAAAGCATAAGCTCTGCATTTTAATATTATTAATTTAATTTGGAGAATGCTGTAGTTTTAAATTCCAAGCTCAGTTTTTAGACCACATAACTAAAGAAGCCTTTGCTTAAATTTTCAGAGTTGGTTTTGTACCTTGGAGTATTGAGACAGAAGTCCTTCCTCTGATTGCCTCTGTGTTGCCAAGGACTATTTTCCCAGCAAGTACCATGTCATTAGAAAATTTTGGTAAAGTTTGTGAATTTATTTTTTGTTTTAAAAATAATTATTAGCACCTTTTACTTTCACAAACATGTGAGTGTTGATGATTTAGAATAACTAATTAGAGTAACTCTTGACTATTTCTGTAAATGGGTATTTTCTTGCTTTAAAATCATTACCACTGTGTGTGCACAGTGGATTATCATGTAGCCATTTAAAAGGGAGGAGCCCCATCTTTTGTAATGAATGAACCTGGAGGACATTATGCTAGGTGATAGAATCCAGGCACAAAATGACAGTAAACATAATTACCCTCATGTGGAATTGAGATCACCATGGCAGTTACCATGAAGTGGAGTGGGCTATAGTTGAACTCATGTGGAATTGAGATCAACATGGCAGTTACCATGAAGTGGAGTGGGCTATAGTTGAAAAGTGAGATTGGGAAGTTACTGATCAAAGAGTACAAAGTCTGAGTAAGGAATAAGGGCAGTGGATCCAGTGTATATACGGTGATTATGTTAATAGTATCATCTTAGAGATTGTAAAATTTCTACACCACACACACAAATACAACTATGGGAATGGTGTGTTAATTAGCTGGATTTTTTCATTTTACAATATGTACTTTATAATGTCATATGTGAAAAATACAGCAGACATGGAGAAACTGTCTTTGTTTAGGTTTCTAGTGTCTAAGTCATGGCTATTTAGAAATCACATCTGTGAATTCATTATAAACAAATAGTCTTCACATTCACTCACAGGTAGCATTTCCTGATTCCTTTGCCTAGAAAGTGTTCTTAAATGGTTTGTGCCTAGAGCCATGCCTTCCTTTTTTTCTGTAAAGTTTTCCACCTCTGATCTGGCTGTACTCTTATTTTAGTAGCATTGACAAAATAATGGTGACTGACTAGATGATGTGGCACATGTCAGCACTTGGGAGGTGGAGGTAGGAGGACCCAGGAGGTCAGGGTCATTCTTGGCTACATAGTGAGTTTAAGGTTAACCTGGTATATAAGAGACTGTCTCAGTCCCCAAATATTGATGAATCCACCTATTACTCATTTGTTAGCAGAGACACACTAAACAGCTTGATTCACAAATAACACTGTTGTACTGTATTACAGGCAGTTATTCTGATACTAACTAGAGTCAGATTATGTTTTGAAACACATTAAAATACGCTTTTATTTTTCAACATTATCAGGTACTTTTCATAAGGGATATGCATTAGCACATGCCCAAGGAGGAGGAGAAAAAAAGCAAACTTCTGGCACATCAAATACCAGAGGATCAAGACGAAAACCTGCAACAACTGTTCCTACAAGGAGGTCCACACGAAACACAAGAGCTGAGACAGTTAGTCAGCCCCAGAAGTCCCCAGTGTCAAATAATTCTGAGTGTGATGCCCCAGGGAATAGTAATTCCTCTGTAAGTATTTCCCCTCCAGCTGAATCAGAAAAGCAAACAAGACAGGCTCCAAAACGGAAATCTATAAGACGAGGAAGAAAACCACCTTCATTGAAAAAGAAACTTCGTAAATCTGTACCTCCCCCTGAAAAAACATCTAGTGATTCAGTAGAGGAAGAAACAGCCGACTCTGACACACCACCCATGTTGGAGAAAGAGCAACAGTCAGGTGTAGAAAGTAGTAGCATTTCTTCTGTTCAAACAGATGGAGAAAATCATTTGGTTAATTGCTTGAAAAGTTGCAGTGAACAGACAGAAGATGAACAATCTAAGAATCATAAGATAGAAGAAGTGGAATTTTCATATTCTGAATCTTGTACTCAGGATCCTCCTGTGCTTGTTGGAGAAGATACAGGTATGGAGGCTAAGGAGTTAAGTGTAGACCATGAACTTTCTACAGATACTTCTGCAAAAGTAAGTGATCCATTAGAAAAAGAGCAGGCATCTGGAAGTTCAGAGTCAGAGGTTCAGACACTTGTGTGCACAGAGAGCCCTCCTGATGATTTTCTTACATGTGCAACTTCTGAGAATGAAGGACCTCAGCCAGTGTCCAGTCCATTGGGTGAAGTGTCTGCAAATACAGGGTCCACAGGTAATGATGAAAAAATAGAAGAGAGTCTTACAGTGGAAAGTACTGATTTGAAAGATTCTTCAGTAAATACAGATGGGTTTGTAGTGAGCCCCAAATTGGAAACTTCTGAGGGTGAAATCACACACACATTGGACAGACACTCTGTTGCCAGCTCAGAAACTGAGTTGCCTGAGCATGTTCAGACTGAAACTACAGAAGTAATTCTAACAGGTGACAGTTCAGAAAAGGAAAGTGCCGGTTCTATTCAAGATTGTGAAGATAATTCATTAAAGCATGATCTTGACAACACCCAACTGGACAAATCTTTAGAAGAAAGGACTGAATCTCTGATTGAACTTCCCCTACCTATAGAGTTATCTAACACCGAGACTGAACAGAGTGAGAAACATTTTAGTGAAGATAACAATGAAACAGTACCTATGGAGTGTGACTCATTTTGTAGTGACCAGAATGAGTCTGAAATGGACTCATCTGTAAAGACCGACTCCAAACAATTGAGTGAAGAGTCTGTGGCACACAGTTCTGAAAACAATCTATCTTCTGATCCTACCATTGAGAAGACTGAAGCTGAGGCTCAGCCAACTGAAAGCCTAGTGGGTAAAGCCCCAAAGCCTCGTCCTCGAAGATCTAGATTTCATTCTCCGTCTACAACTTGGTCCCCTAACAAAGATACTGCACAAGAAAGGAGGCGGACTCAGTCTCCATCTCCAAACAGAGAGACTGCAGCAGAAAGAAAGAGTTCTCAGTCACCATCGCCCAAGACAGAGTCTGGTAGAGGACGAAGAAAATCTCGTTCTCTCTCACCTAAAAAAGATGTGGCAAGAGAAAGGAGGCAGTCTCGGTCTCCAAAGAGAGAGAATGCTAGGGAAGCCAAAAAGTCGGAGTCAGTGTCCCCAAGAAGAGATGCTCCTAGAGAGAACCAGAGATCTCAATCCAGAGTGAAAGATTCTTCCTCAAGAGAACAGTCTAGGTCCCGGAGCAGAGAGCGAGACAGTGATAGAGATGGGCAGAGGAGAGATCGAGATAGAGAGAGGAGAGCCAGACGATGGTCAAGGTCCAGATCTCGCTCTCGATCACCATCAAGATTGAGAACAAAAAGTAAGAGTTCATCATTTGGTAGAAATGAAAGAGATAGTTACTCTCCGCGGTGGAAGGAAAGGTGGACAAATGACGGTTGGAGGTGTCCTCGAGGAAATGACCGCTACCGAAGGAACGACTCAGAGAAACAGAACGAAAACACAAGAAAAGAAAAAAATGACATCGTTACAGATACTAATGACCCAAATTCCACAGATAAGCATAGAAGTGACTGTCCCAGTTGGGTAACAGAAAAAATAAACTCTGGGCCAGATCCAAGGACCAGAAATCCTGAAAAGTTAAAGGATTCCCACTGGGAAGAAAGTAGAAATGAAAATTCAGGGAATTCTTGGAATAAAAACTTTGGCCCGGGCTGGATGTCCAACCGTGGTCGAGGTGGCAGAGGGAAAGGCAGTTATAGAGGTAACTTTGCCTACAGTGACCAGAGTGAGAACAGGTGGCAGAGCCGTACACCCCTCTCAGGGAGTGACTCCTTCAAGTCTGTGGAGCAGCAGCCCTCTAAGCGGAAAAATGAACAAGATCTCTCTTTCGGTACACCTGCAGACAGGTCAGGGTGGACATCTGCGTCCAGTTGGGCGGTAAGAAAGACTCTGCCAGCAGATGTACAGAACTATTATTCTCGACGTGGGAGGAATTCTTCAGGTCCACAGTCCGGGTGGATGAGACAAGAGGAAGAAACACCTGAACAGGGTAACATTCTCTGCTTGTTCTTGATGTTTAACTTGTAGAAAGAGCCTGTTAGATAATAGCTTGAGCTGAAAATGATCCTTAATGCAATGTACTAAAATTATGCTATTAAACCAAACCCTGGTTATTATAAGTCACTCTTAATTATACAAACACATAGTAAATAAACATTTACTTTATTTATTTATATATATACAAATATATGTGTGTGGCCTGGAACTGACTGCAAAAGACAGACTGGACTTAAAAATTCAGAGATCCACCTACCTCTGCCTCCTGAGTACTGGAATTAAAGCTATGTGCCATTGTGCCTGGCTACGTCAGTATTTCTTTAGCACCAAATTTCAACAAAGTCTGAAATACATTTTTTAATTTTTATTATTTTGAAATATTATATGCGTAACAACGAGCTGCATTAGAGGAATTTGTAATGTTACTATACGTAATTTAACTTGTATTTCATTTATCTCCAAAAATAAAAGAAAATGCCGTGAATATTCAGTCGGTATAATGTCTATAATTTATGTGATCTTTTAAAACTTTGTTTGAATTAATAATTCTTAATTTTATTTTATTTTTTTAAAAGATAGTGTCTCATTATTTATTCCTGGCTGGAATTTGCTAAGTAGAACCAGGGTGGCCTCAAAACTCAAAACAACTGAGTGCTGGCATTAAAAAGCATGAGCTCCTACTTGGAGCTGTCTGCACTCTGATGTTTGTTATGTGAACGTACACTAGTCGTTGTCAGCATTTCCTTTTGTTAGAGAGTGATTACATATTATTTATAAATGACAGAATTAAATAAGTAGCTTTTGGTGTTGAACCGAGCCTGTTGCTGTTTGCTTCTGTGTTTATGATAAGTATAACATCATTTTCTTTTTTAAACAAAGCTTTTTTTTTCTTTTGACAGATTCTAACCTAAAAGACCAAACAAACCAAGTTGATGGTTCTCAGATACCTGTAAATATGATGCAGCCACACATGAATGTGATGCAGCCCCCAATGAATGCTCAGCCTCAGCCCATGAGTATCTTCCCATACCCAGTGGGCGTCCATGCCCCTCTGATGAATATGCAGCGTAACCCATTCACCATGCACCCTCAGCTGCCCCTGCACCTCCACACAGGAGTGCCTCTCATGCAGGTAGCTGCCCCTGCCAGTGTACCTCAGGGACCACCACCACCACCCCCTCCCCCACCATCCCAGCAGGTCAGCTACGTCGCTTCACAACCAGATGGGAAACAAATACAGGTATGTTCTTAATAGCTTGAGTTAAATCAGCATCCAAACATTTAGCAAATAGGATAAGAAAGGGTTTCCTGGCATTTAGGAACAGGGCTATATTTGGTTGTATTTTTACTTATTTCTAAATTATTCATCATTATTCCTTTTGTTAATTTCCATTCCTATCCCCAGACAGGAAAATTGACCAGAAACATACATTATAAAGTGCAGGCTATATACATGCCATTATTTACGTTCAAACTTTGTCTGTCTGTCTGTCTGTCTGTCTGTCTGTCTGTCTATATCTATCTATCTATCTATCTATCTATCTATCTATCTATCTATCTATCTATCTATCTATCT
>NC_022017.1:8637740-8647740 GCF_000317375.1 Microtus ochrogaster
TTTTTTTTTTTTTTTTGGTTTTTCGAGACAGGGTTTCTCTGTGGCTTTGGAGCCTGTCCTGGATCTAGCTCTGTAGACCAGGCTGGTCTCGAACTTGTTCTGTAGACCAGACTGTTCTCAAACTCACAGAGATCCCTCTGTCTTCTAAGTGCTGGGATTTGAAGGGGGATGGTCGCCACCATGCCCAGCTCTTTCTTTTTTTAGTGTTGGTCCTGATAACACAGAGTAAATTTTTTTTTTTTGAATACAGTATTCCGTTGACAGATGTTAAACCTCTTTAAAACAGGGCCTTCCCAGTGCTTCTCATGTAAGTAATACCATGGCTACACAGGTCTTGCCTGCTCCATCGGCAGCTCCAGGAAGCACAGGACCAGTTCAGGGACCAAGTTCTGGTAATGCTTCGTCATCAAGTCACGTCCAGGCCTCTAATGCTGCTGTAAAATTGGCAGAAAGCAAAGTAAGTGTTCCAGTGGAGGCCAGCGCAGATAGCTCCAAGACAGACAAGGCAAGTTCAAGGTTGAGAGCAACCTACACAATTCTGTATATAATAAAGATGACCAAATGAGAGCTTTGGTTTTTATGAGAGATGGAGGGGATTTATTATTGGAAGTTTCAGATTCTAATATCTGAAGGATTGATGCTTGATATGTTACTGGTAATATTCCATAATCATTTTTAGAGATGTTAGATATATGTTAATAAATGTATTATGTCATATTTGAACAATTATTCACAATGTCACAGTATCCTGTTTGCAGTTTTATAAATTTCTAGAAAGTCTTGAGATTAAGAGTGGCAGGTAATAATCACACATTTTCTTCTCATCAGAAATTGCAAATTCAAGAGAAAGCAGCACAGGAGGTAAAATTGGCTATTAAGCCTTTTTACCAAAATAAAGACATCACCAAGGAAGAGTACAAAGAGATCGTACGGAAAGCAGTGGACAAAGTAAGTGTAGATGCAGCATGGACTATCTTAACCACCTCTGCTGTAATAACGCTCAAGTGTGGTTAATAGATACTAGATCCTGCTCTCATCTGTCTCTTGACCTTTGAATGTTTGTGTGCGCCATGCACATGGAAGCAGGATGTTCTCTTTTGGGTTTTCATACTACTATCCACTTGGCATTGAGCATGAAAAACATTTCCCCCCTTTCTTTTAGGTTTGTCATAGTAAGAGTGGAGAAGTCAATTCTACTAAAGTGGCAAATCTGGTTAAAGCCTATGTAGACAAGTACAAATATTCACGGAAGGGGAGCCAGAAGAAAGCTCTGGAAGAACCCGTGTCTACTGAAAAAAACATAGGCTGACATGGGGAGCGCTGTAAAGGACACTGTCAAGATATCTGCAAAGTGCAATTCAACGTGTACCAACTGTGATCAGAATCTGGTTTTGATAAAATTATTTTTTTTATTGTAGGATATAATGTTTTGTTTTAAATATAGCTGTGCACTGCAACGTCTATATCTAACCCCACCCCAATAAAATAAATTCAAGGGAAAATTAAGGGTGTAATGGAATGTGCGTTTTTATCAGGAATGTGTTCTAATGTGGGTACTGAAAGATGTACAACTTCTTAAGTGGCGTGCATACAGCAGAAACGTGTAGACATGTCTAGACATCTGTGTATAATACATTTATTCTGTCAGGCTGAAAGTAACATGATCTTCATGACTCCCCCACCTGACTGTAGAGATTGAAACAATGTATTGCAACTAATATTTCTGATATTAATAGAATAAACCAATTACAGGTCCCTAATGTATTTTTGAAGCACATGTCTGAGTAAATGCTTAGGTAAAAAGCAGACCATCATGAGACTTAGCTTCAAGCCTGCAGGTGCTCCTCTCCTGCTGGCACCAGCTCAAGGTCACACTGTGTGTATTGCTATTGTGCTCTTCTCTCCCACCCAGAAAAAACAATAGCAGTTTGATTTGCTGGATTACAGCTTTGCCAGATCAAAGCTTTGTTGAATTTAGAAGACCAATATGGGAGAAAGCTAGCTTTAAAAACTTTGTTCTTTCATTTTATCTTCTGTCTATCAGTGATGGTGAATTATTTGTGCCAATTGGAGAATTGCTCAGAGATAGCGACCTTCCTTTTTTGGGACTAAGAATACTTGCCCTGCTTCTCTGGCTTCAGGCTATTGGTCAACTGTCCAATCACAGTGCAGTTCTTCTCACACTTCAGAAGTTTCCTAGTGCTTACAGTGTATGAAGTGTTAACCTGGTAATTGATAGCCATGCTGCAGATCTAGTGCTTACAGTGTATGAAGTGTTAACCTGGTAATTGATAGCCATGCTGCAGATCTAGGTGTTATTGTGTCTGACAGAAGGAGAGAAAAATAAAATAATGATGTTTTTGCTTAGGATTTCGGGGACAAGAGGTTTTTGGGTTTTTTATTTTTTTAAAGCATTGGGATATGTTAATGTTTATGAAAGGTAAGTTCAGAGTGCTTTGGCACTGTTTTCATTGCCATCTAGAAAGAAAAATTCTATGATAAACTTTGATTCCACTTAAAATTTTGAGGACATTTTTTTATCTGAAAAGATGTCCCATAGCATGGTGATATATCAAGGTGAACACACGCTCAGTGAGGCCTACCACTCCCTACTCATGGACTCATGGGGGCAGTGTTTTGTGAGTGCAGGTAATTGACTCTCAGCTCCGCAGAGTGCCTCCTGTCTAGTTTTGGTAGGCAGAACCATTCTGAGATTTCAACCCCAGAGTGATCGTATAATAAGTTTTGTTAGGTTATGATTACAGTCCTATACATATTTCCAAAAAGCTTTGATCTTCATTTTTATATTTCTGGGCATTTATGATGCAGTATTTTACAGACATTTTTAATTAATTTGTGTTTAGATTTTGATGGCAGAAGAAGTTTGGAGATAGTTTCATATACCAGTGGCACACTGTACTCATTTCAGTTCAGAATCCCATAAACAGGTGTGGAACTCTGATGCTGTTTCCTTGCTGACTAGTGGTGTGCCATGCGCTTCCCTGCATGGTTTTCACTGACTCCTAGGAAGTAGAGAACACTATAAAATCTGCTTATACAATTTAGGTCTTGCAAACAAGTTTTAAAGCTTAGAAGAAAAGGTAGGTGATGTGGTGAAGTGTTAAGGTCTTACGTCTTTGGGAGAACTCCACTGTTCTTGAAATTAACAGGTGTGTGTTCCATATCTGGTAGGGCACTGGTTAGAGCGCTTTAAAGTAGTGAATGTTTACTATTCTAATATATTCTAATACTAGAATATATTCTAACTGGATTAAAATACAAACTTTTAAAGAATGAGTTAGAAAATGCATGCTTTGAGTTAAGAAATAACATTGCTTTTCCATTCTTGGTTTTTCTTTCTTTTTTCTTAAATTCACATTAGTTTTGCATGTGTATGATGAACTTAACACAGTTAAGTTGCAGGTTCCTCTTGATCATGACTCAGTATTGACTTGACTTTTGGAACCGTGGGCCCTTTAACTTGCTAGTCACATTGATCCATGTTTCAAGTTGTAGAAATGCCCAATAGTAGTTACTCATTATTTTAACATTCCAAAAGTTTTGTATCTGTTTGTTGCTGTTCTGGTAAGGACCACCACATCTTCTCCATTATCTGCCTTTATATGGCCATGATGTGTACTGCTGACTGTTCCATCCAAAGAAATGTGGCCTCAGAAGCATAGTGGCTGCCTAAGTCTTGAGACATTGCAGTGTGAGTTGCAGTGCTGTCTGTTGAAACAACACTCTAAACCAGATTGTGGTCTGTAATATATCCTAATAAATTCTTTTGCTAAACAAAGTAGTGTCAAAATTTTATTAAGTTTTCTGGGAAATGATGACTTTTATATCATTTAAACCATTTCCAAATGTGTTGAATTATTTCTTGAATTTTTACCAAAGTAATGAGTATCATGATTACATTAATAGCCAGGCAATAAAGTCAGAGTTAGCTATAAGCATATATTTTAATAGTAGTTTTCCTAAATATAATCACTTTAGGAAATTTAAAACCTTTAGTAATTTCTAAAGATAGACTGGAAACAAAAGGAAAAATCATCTGTAATTCTACCAAAGTTAACCTCTTTCAAGGCTGGCTACAATGCACATTGCTATGTTATAATCCGTTCTTTTCAATTCATGTATGAGAATATTCCATTTTAATAAAAATTAATTTGACAGCATGACTTTTGGTGACTGCATAGTATTCTATGACACAAATGTACTCGTAAAACAGTCCCTTACTGTGGGATATTTGTTTGTTTGATGTTTTGTTTTTGGAGACAGGATCTCACCATGTAGTCCTGGTTAGGCTTAAACAGATTGGCCTCACACTCAAAGGTCCTGCTTCTGTCTCCTGAGTGCTGGGATTAAAGGCCACTATGCCCAACTTAAGTTGTTTTTACAAATGTAGATAAAGTAAATTAGTGGAGTGTAAAGTTTAACTAAGTTAAAGATGTTTTACCCAGGTGTAATTTATATTCCAGGATTTGGGAGGTAGAGGAAGGATGATCAGGAACTAGAGATCATCAGCTGAGTTTGAGGCTAGCCTGACTCAGAGAGCACTCTCAAAAACAAGACACAGAACAGCCTAAAGATGTTAATAGGGAAATGTTTTTATAGATAAATTTTTATACCTAAATCTTTGTTGTTATTTATGAGTAATTTGTTGAAGAATTGGTTATTCAGTCATTTTTGCTAAACATTCAAAAATTACATAATTTTTGAAAATTGAGTCATTACTAGTTTGTAAAACTTGTTCACTTTAAGTCTGTAGAGAGCCACCAGAAAATGTTTTTTTTTTTTCCATTGTCAGACTAGTTTTGTAAGACAAAGTGCATTTCCTGTCCCTTCCCTGGTGTAAGCACTGCTCTGAATTGCTGTGTCTGCCTCCTCACGTATCAGTCTGTCTCCACTGCATTCTGTTAAAGCAGGGTTACGTCCTAGGCAGTGTTGTTTTTTTTTCTGGCTGTCTAGAGAGCACCCTTTGTGACCGACCACTATACCTTCTATTTCTGTGTACTCAGGTGCGTTGAATTTCAGGATATTCATATTTTAAAACTGGATACTTCATTCTCTGAGAGGAGTTTAAGTCATTAAACCTATCGTGTCTGTGTTAACATCTTTCTGCACATCATGCCATGCCTGGTGCTCATAGAGACCAGAAGAGGTCATCAGATCCCTGGAACTGGAGTCATAAGTGGTTGTGAGCTGCCTGGTGGGTGCTCTGCAGGCAGCCAGCGCTGACTGCCGCTGTCTCCCCTGCCCTGTTCATCAGTGCATACTCACCTCCCGGAGCTCAGAATTTCTTTGCTGCTTCACATGTTGCAAAAATTTGATCTTGGCACATTTGTGTACCCCATTTAATAAATAAAGCCAATTCTAGTATTTTATATGAAAATTGAGGTGTATAAAGAAGAGCCATTATCTAATTTCATGGTTACTTAGTGCTAGATTCAGATGTCAGATTTGTAGACATTGAAGTCTGTGCTTGACTGAGTATAAATACCGGGTTAGGAACAGGAGGAGTAGCCGATGTGACACCAAGTGAAGGTGTGGAGGACACAGTTCTGCACAGGTGGTGAGTGAGGGAGTGTGCCTGTCATGTCTAACTGCGCCCCTTCATCTTAGTCCAGAGCTTTGAACGTGTTACAGGCAAGTTCTTTACCAACAACTCAACATCCAGGCATGTTTATTTTTAAAAAAACTTTAATAATACTTTTGCATATGTGAAACATTTGATCTTAAAGACATTGGTTTGTTTTTTAAAAAGCTGTACCATTTCCATAAGAAGTTTATAGGAGGTACTGATAGATGGCTCCAGCAGTTAAGATATGTGCTCTTCATTGCTCTTCATAGGACCCACACCATCAGCTCATAGCTGCCTGGAACTCACGCTGCAGGGGACCAACACCTCTGGTCTCAGAGAGTCCCTGCACTCGTGTGCAGAGACCCACTCACTGAAACACATAATTGAAAACAAATATCTGTTTTAAAGAAATTTTTTTAAATGAGTCAAAACTAAGAAGCTGCCTCCCTGAAATCAACAGAGCAACTAAGTTGACTCCACGTGGATCCTGTTGTTAGCCCTGTCTTGTACTATTAAGAACTCTGTTACTGAACAGGCAGCAGGAAAAGCTACATTTTAGCAAAAGAATGAGAAAGGCAGAAATACAAAAGCTTCTTTGTTGCTGAAGTGTACTTTGCCCCTCTTCCTCCAGATGCCCAGAGCTACCTCCTTCTGCTTGGTCCAAGGCAGGATTGTTTTGTTTCTGTCTGCTTGACCAGTTTCCATGGCTACTGTGGAAATCCCTCTACATAAGGGTCAGTTGGCCACAGGCACTACAGGCCTTGACAATTTGTGTAGTAGCCTCTTGGTTTAGGTGTCTGAAATGTTTGAATTCTATCAAGTCTTTTGCAACAAACCATGCTCCTTTAATTTCCAGAATCATTACATACATGGTGTTTATATGTGTTGTCTTTTGATGGTGCAGTTCATCTTAGGCACTGGAATAGTGATCTAGTAGTGCAGCTGTTTGGTGTGTTTATTAAACCGTGAAGGGAAGTGGGTACATAGTATATATACCTGGTGTGTGTGTGTGGTGCTCCAAGGATCTTGTGGGAAAGTGATGGCACTTTAGTTAACCAGTAGACAGTGAAACTGTGAGAATGAGTGAGCTGGAATAGTAGATGGAAAGTGTTTCTAGCCAAAATTAGCGTCAGAGTCCCAAGCCTAGAGTGGCTGTCAGATTTGTGGAGGTTTAAAGCTAAGCTGTAGCTTCAAATTGATTTTCCTTTTGCTAGTACACACAGTCAGTAGGCTAGAGGTTTAGCTCAATGGTAGGGTGTACCCAGTATTCATGAAGGCATCCTGGGTTTGAGTCCCACCACTGAGGGTGGGTGGTAAAACCACCACAAGTAATTGTCTCTCAGTAGCTCAATAGAAGTGGTTAAGTCAAAAGTGTTCAACTTTACAAGGCAATACTAAAATTGATTCTGGCAATAGCATCATAATTATGGTGGGGGGTGCAAGCCTGTACAACACCCTGAAATGCAATTGGAAAATACAAGCCTTACAGAGGTTATAGATTGGGGCTGGAGAGATGACTCAGGTTAAGAGCATTGCCTGCTCTTCCAAAGGTCCTGAGTTCAATTCCCAGCAGCCACATGGTGGCTCACAACCATCTGTAATGGGGTCTGGTGCCCTCTTCTGGCCTGCAGGCATACACGTAGAATATTGTATACATAATAAATAAATAAATATTAAAAAAAACAGGTTATAGATTTTTCCCCCCTATGACCAAAACATCCTCATCCACATGTTATCCTTTTCTAGTAGTGTAAAGTTGGGGGTTAGGATTAATATAAACTATGGATTATTTGTATTAAGCTATTTGGGGACTATTTTAAATGTGTGCAGAAATTGGTGCTTTTGTAACAGCAAATGGAGAAAGGGTACAACCAATATACAATACTCAAAAGAGACTGGACTGTGGGGGCTGGAAAGATGGCTCAGTGGTTAAGAGCATTGCCTGCTCTTCCAAAGGCCCTGAGTTCAATTCCCAGCAACCCCATGGTGGCTCACAACCATCTTGAATGAGGTCTGGTGCCCTCTTCTGGCCTGCAGGCATACACACAGACAGAATATTGTATACATAATAAATAAATAAAAATATTTTTTAAAAAAGAGACTGGACTGTGGACAGTCTTCCTGCCTTAGTCTCACATCTTGGATTACAGGTGTAAGCCACAGGAAAAGATTCACCATTATAAATCATAAATAGAAGTTCCTTCTGGGCTACCAACAGATGGAACTCTGTATCTTTTCCTTGGCTTCTACATTACCAATAGTGGGAATAAAAAGTATGATCAAAATATAATGCCTCCCTCCCAAAGTACAAACTATGGCTTGGAGAGGCAGGGCAGAAAGGACTAGAGGCATTCAGAAGAGCTGCCGTGCTTTCCCCTTGGCCTTCAGCTCCTCTCCTTGAGTGCCTGGGACTTGGTGGACTTGGCGGCTGATGGTTTTGACTCTCCATAGGTTTGTGGCTGAGAAACCTGTTTGTTAGTGGTCAAGTAGTGGTCCCAAGTCATAAGCAGGTGGAAGTTATTCTCAGTCCTTTAAGTATTAGGGAAGACCATCTGTAAATGAAGGCAAGTGGGGAGTCTTGGTTTTAAAACTTAAGAACGTAAGGTGTCACTTCCCAGCACGAATTGTCTCTGTGAGTTCCTGCCTGTTGTGCAGAGTTGTGTCAGGGTTGGGAAACCCCAGCCTGTGTAATCACTGCTGGCTTTCTCAGCCCTCGCACCAACATGAAAGTATAACTTGTCCCATGGTTTGTAATCTAGGTACACACACATTTAACCTTCAAGTTCTAATCTTGTTAATTATCTGGGTTTAGACACCCCTTCCCCCTGCTAAGCACTGAAAGATGATGGGAAACTTTTTGCAGAGTATTTGAACAGCTGGTGCAAGTGAAGCGCTGTAGAACCCAGTTAGGTGTGTACGCCCACTGGAATCTTTGTAGAAAGGAGTCTTACCTTGTAAGATTATTGCATTGTTGCTTTTTAAATCATACGCAGAACCTTTTCTTTAGACATAACTACGGGTCCCAGGTGGACCTGGAGCTTGATGTGTTGCAGGGAGTGACCTTGAATATGATTGTCCCGCCCTCACCTTTGTGCACTGCTGAGATCTAGTGGCCACAGCACACACATCCTCCGTAGCTCTCACAGTTATGGGCACAGCAGCAGTGCATGTCATGGAGTGCTTACAGCCTCTGTGCTGAGTTTACTTGTAGTCTCCTAAGATCCCTGAGGAGGTTCCACTTCTAGTGTCATAGGTGTGAAAATCTGCAGCGAGCGGACCGAGTACTTGGCTCCTGCCCTACTGCTCTGCTGCTGTAGTCATTTAGTCCTGGGACACCATTGCCCGCCCGCCTGCCCTCTTCTTTTTTGAGACGGATATATATGTAGTCTTGGTTGTCCCAGAACTCACTCTGTAGACCAAGTTAGCCTCAAACTCAAAGAGCTGCCTGCCTTAGCCTCTGGACTGCTGGGATTAAAAGCGTGTGCCACCACACCTTACTGACTCCAATGCCATTACAGACTTTTAACTATGAAAAGGGTCTGCTCAGGAAGAGGACGACTGCTCTGCAACATCCTACAGGCCAACTTGGATTCTGATTTGTAAATTATCATGAACGACTGCATGGCAGTAATTTTTGAGATAGTAACTACACTTCCATCCCAAGTACTACCCAGCAAAAACATGCTCAAGGGCACTAGGAGAAAGTTCGCACCGTCATTTGTAATAGGCAATAGGCAAACCCCTTCAGCAGTAGTGCTGAGTTAGACTACCGTCTTTAAACTAAAAAACTAACCCAGAGACGAGTAATAAGCTGTCGAGTGACTGCTTCAGGGCAGTTCTTTCTGATGTGTAAGTGGTGCTCAGGAGAAGGTGGGATCTGAAGCCGTGGGGACTATCATTGTATGTGAACACTATTTGGATCAGGGTTTGCTGCAACATAGTAACACACTGCATTTTGTTTTTTTTAATGTATGTCTTAGTTCACTTAAAATATTGATTTGTAGCTGTAGACCCGTAGTTATTTCATTGTGTGTGTATCAGTCCTGGGCATTTAATTCAGATCTTTGTGTTTGTGTTTCATTTCAGAATGAACCATCCCACTCTCTTAGTGTGGTTGTATTATCAAAGAAAATGAGTTCACTTACCTACATACACAATACAGCCCCTCAGTTTTTTGTTTTTAAGCAATGCAGGTAAGTTAACAGGAATCTTTGCTAGAGAAAGTTTACTGCCTGTAATGATACCAGCCAGTAATGTTGTCCCTTCTGTTTGTGGCCTTCAAGAGTTGCACAGCGCGAGAGTGATAAAAACTAGCATCAGCTGGATATAAATGCCTTCTCTTTCTTCTCCTGAATTGTAAGATTGAACCAACAGCAGTGCGAGGTGCCCTCTGTGGCTGATCTTGACGTCCCA
>NC_022017.1:8650240-8652570 GCF_000317375.1 Microtus ochrogaster
TGGGGGATAGGTGTGCTCAAACTTTGTCTTTATTCAAACCAGCTTAAATGGTTTTGTAAATATAAAAATGTGCTCCTTTTTGGATATAGATAAAAATATTAATGCTTCTATTTCATCTGCTCACGTAGGTTTCACACTATTCATGTCTATTCCAATGTGGATGGTACTGGATTCTGATCACAGCAGTCTCCATCAGGATGGCAGACGCGAGACATCCTGCAGACAAGCTGGCTGACAATCCCACAGTAGTTTTTTTTTTCCTTTTTAGAATTTTTTTTTTTTTAAACAGGAGAAAGGGATTCGTTCAGAGATCAGAATACGAAGCTTCCTCTCACTCAGCATCATGGGAGGACACAAAATAATTCATTCTATGGTCTCTGCTCCATTAAGACTTGGTGCTTTCTTCAGTAACAGTATGTGAAATGTATCTGACTTTTGAGTCCCCGCTGTGTAAGTGGGATACGATTTACTACAGCATTTCTGAGTCTTTTTCTTGTTCTTTACTCTGAACTGTAAAATTAAGTTCATAAAGGCATTTGGCAAGGGTGGAGGAAGCTTCCATGTTACTAATGGCTAGCACTGATAAGTTGTTTTCATGTCTCTTTAACAATCTAGAAAAAAAAAAAAACACAACACAGATTATCAGTCTCCAGGATCATAGTTTAGATTCCTTATCACAGATTATACAACTAAAATAGAAACACCCTACAGTTCCATATCCGGCCAGCATTAATACAGCTTTGTAGAAAGAGGAAGAACAAGCTAGACGTCAGTCAGCAGAGTTCACTAATGAGTACATTAACGACAACTTCTGGCCCCTGAACTCAATTGACTTTCTAGCGAGGCACGGTTTGTGTACACAAAAGGTTACACAACCTATTTCTGTATCTTCATTCAGGGTTTTAGAAATTTCACAAAACAGAAAGTTGCAGGCAAGGAACAAAAACATTTATGAACTTGAAATTTCCTGTCCCAAAGGTCACAGTATTGATGTGGCTGAGGAGTACTGAGAGGGCTGGGAAAGGAAGAGTGAACACAAGGCCAGGAGGCTAAGGCAAGCACATCAACAACATGAGAAGGTGTGCAGTGCTATAATCCTCACTGCACACTTCTTGCAAGTTGGGCTTAAGTCTGAACACTTTCATTTTAAATATCTGGAAAACAAGTCGAACAACAATGAGGGATTATCCCAGATCTTCACTATTTTCATTCAAGTAATCATGGGTCAGGGAAACCAGAGGAGGGGCTGGAGAAATGGCCCCATGTTTGGTTCCTAGCACTAATATCAGGTGGGTCAGTTTTCTTTATTCTGGTACTGTGGGATCCGATACTTGGCCTTTGTAGGCAGAGCACACATGTGGTGCATATACATGAATGCAGGCAAAATGCAGAAAATGAAATGAGTACATCTTAGAACAAAATCAGGAGGGAAAAAATGGTGAAAATATTTCTGAAATTATACTGAAAACACTGTAGAGAAGTAAAGCATGGAAACGGAAAAATAATCTAGCTCAACACAATGTGGAAGACTGGAGAAAGCTGGGTGCTGGAGCGTGCACAGAATGTCCAAGGCCCTAGTTTCGTTGCCCATGACTAGGAGTAAAATGTGGACCAAGGGAACAAAACGGCAAGCATAACTCTATTCCAATATGAACACAGTGCCAATCTCACAGTTCCTGCTGAAAAAACCTCATTGTCTGAGACAACTTCTATCAAGTCAAAGTCAGGCAAAATATCCTGTAGTATATATTAATGATTAGGACAATGGGGCAGGCTGGTACTCTACTGTTGTTTCTGTGTGTTACCACTTTCCAAAAATCCAACATAATTCTGCTTTGTGGACTCTATGCATGACTTATTTAAAAATTTTATTTAACAAATTTTAAAATCAACTGAAAATTATCTAATTTTTCTAAAAAAAAAAAACTCAGCTAAGCTGAGAGGCATGTACTTGGGAGGTAGATGAACCTCTCTACACTTGAGGCCAGGGTTATAGAAAAACCTATCTCAAAACCAAAGAAAACAAACTCAATGTTTTGGGGTGGGGGTGGTCCCTGCACATGCGTTATCACCTAGACCCAGGTACATCCTGAGCCTTCATTTCTATAAGGTTAAAAATCAATATAAAAACCTAACTTCTTTCTGTTTATTCTCCCCCTGAATTTTCAACTTTACATGCTAGCCTAAGTTGTATTAACAGAAACATTTTAAGATACAAATTATCTTCTAGGAAAACCAAGCAGTTTGAAGAAAGCTTATATACTACCAAAAAAAAAAAAAAAACCCAAGAAACAAAAAAACCAGCACCAAGAGATAAAGAAATCTGTCTT
>NC_022017.1:8653903-8657214 GCF_000317375.1 Microtus ochrogaster
ATCAAAAACACTGATGACAACTTATGCTAGAGAGGTTGTGGGGAAAAGGGAACACTCCTGCATTGATGGTGGGAATGCAAGCTGATACAGCCCCTTTGGATATTAGTGTGGTGATTTCTCAGAAAATTAGGAAACAGCCTTCCTCAAGACCCAGTAATACCACTTTTGGCTATATATCCAAAGGATGCTCAATCGTGCCACAAGGACATGTTCTCAACTATGTTCATAGCAGCTTTGTTTGTCATAGCCAGAACCTGGAAACAACTTAAATGCCCCTCAACCAAAGAATGGGTAAGAAAAATGTGGTACATTTACACAATGGAGTACTACACAGCAGAAAAAAAAATATCAACAGCTTGAATTTTGCAGGAAACTGGATGGAGCTAGAAAACATTATTTTGAGTGAGGTAACCCAGACACAGAAAGAAAATTATCACATGTACTCACTTATAGGTGGTTTTTAAACATAAAGCAAAGGAAGCCAGCCTACAAATCACAATCTCAGAGAACTTAGACAACAATGTGGACACTAAGAGAGACTTAGGTAGATCTAATCTACATGGGAAGTACAAAATAGAAAAAGACAAGATCTCCTGAGTAAATTGGGAGCATGCGGACCTTGGGGAGGGTAAAGGGGGAAGAAGAGAGGCAGGGAGGGGAGCAGAGAAAAATGTAGAGCTCAATAAATATCAATAAAAAATGTATAAAAGGGGAAATCTGTCTTGAGAAACGAAACAGAAAAGCTTAGGTTTTAGACACGGGCACTGCTGGAGATGGGAGGGAGAATGAGTTAGAGTGGAGAACAGGACTAAGAGACAATTGAGGACCCTTTCAATCTCATTTCCAAAATGCAAACCCTCATTTTAACTGTCTTTAAAACTGCTTACCCACAAAAGGTGAGAGAATTAGAGGCATTTTCCATGGAGAGAAAAAAAAAATTCCTCTTTACAGAACTGACACTGGGGACTGCTAATGGATAAACTAGCGCACCGAGATCACCTACAGACGGCAACTGCAAGCCAGAACTGCCCGCTCTCACATTCTTCCTTTACTGTATTTTGATACGGTCTTGCAACGAGGTCCACACTGACCTCCATCCAGCCCGTGACCCATCCTTCTGTGACAGGTGTCCATCGTCATGCCTGATTTAGAGATTTTATTCTTTTTTTTTATTTATTTATTATGTATACAATATTCTGTCTGTGTGTATGTCTGCAGGCCAGAAGAGGGCACCAGACCTCATTCCAGATGGTTGTGAGCCACCATGTGGTTGCTGGGAATTGAACTCAGGACCTTTGGAAGAGCAGGCAATGCTCTTAACCACTGAGCCATCTCTCCAGCCCCCTGAGATTTTATTCTTAAAATATAAAGGAATCCCTAAAGTACTCAAACATTTGAGGAAAGAATAAGTATAGAAAAGAGCAGGAAAAAAATCTGAACAATATGAGCATTAGCATCCTCAGCCACCAAACTCAACATTGTCAGGACGTCATAAAACTGCAGCTGGGAACAAATAAGGCCCTCAAGGAACAGTGAAAACCCCACAGGTTTGAGGATTAAGTAAAAAAGATTTCCTGAAGAGATTAGAAAAAAATTAAAAGGCAAAAGAAATAAAAAAAACATGAAAACTTGTCATTATCAAAGTATATGAATACATATACTCAATACATCCATTCAACTGAAGGGCTCACCCAGACCTAGGGAACCCAGAACAGCATGGGACTGGCAGAAACACACAAACACAACAGTGCACCAAATCACTTGTGCATCTGTAGCCAGCTGAAGAAGATGCACAGACACTGGAGAAAACAAGTGAGGGTTGGTCCACAAGTAATCCTGCAACAATGAAAACAATCAATGCAAAATGGACAAGACAGCTATGAGATATAAAACTGTTCTGAGAAAATAGAAAGGCAAACCCTTGGTCATGGAACAGGCAATGCTCTAGGAGAAAATCTCTGCTCAGCAACAGAAATGACTATGAGGGTGAGAGAACAAGGAGGAGCTACCTGTAGAGCATGCATCTGACAGAGGAACAGCCAGGGCATCTAAGGGACAGCAAAATCTCAACCTCAAAATGCCAACCACCCAATTAAAGAATGAGCAACTCGCTTAAATACTCATTTCTTTAAAAACAGACATAAAAACTGTTGAGAGCTATATGGCCTAGTATCAGTCACCAGAGAAATGCAAAAGGAAACGATACTGCCCCACTCAACAGCAATAGCTATTTTATTATCAAAAGTCAAGCTATGCGCACTGCTGGTGGGACTGCTAATCGGCAGATGCCCAGGAAAACAGTACTGATACCTCACAAAACAGAAAAGGCCATCTTGTGGTCTAGATGTCAAGTGGTGTGCTAAAGGGTATTCTGTGCAGGGGCTGAGCTTTGGGAGAGCAGTTTCTGACTTCATCTATTATCCATCAATGTACTAATACTCTAATCACATCACTGGGGCTGTGTGTGTGCAAGAGTTGGCTGTTGGGCCTGAGCTGGAGGAAATACAGTCATAGGATGAGTAGCCTCCTGTCACATGTTCCTACTCATGACAGTTCTTTAGAATTATTTATTTTTTTATGTGTACTGGTACCTTACTTGCATGTATGTGTAAGGGTGTTGGATCCCCTAGAACTGGAGTTACAGACCAATGTGAGCTGCCATATGGGTGATGGGAGTTGAACCTAGGTTGTCTGGAAGAGCAACCTGTGCTCTTAGACTGCTGAGCCATCTCTCCAGCTACACTCACAGTTCCAAAAGCAATGTTTCTTTTCTTCCTTCCTCTCTCCCGCCAGGGTATCGTTGTGTAGCCCTGGTACTGGCTTGCAACTCGCTCTGTATATCTGTACTAATGAAAAGCTAACAAAATTAATGCACTCTGCCATTTTAAAGCAGTACCATTCGTAAGAGCAAGAA
Organism: Microtus ochrogaster; assembly: GCF_000317375.1. Classification (NCBI taxonomy): domain Eukaryota; kingdom Metazoa; phylum Chordata; class Mammalia; order Rodentia; family Cricetidae; genus Microtus; species Microtus ochrogaster. The sequence continues at coordinate 8,656,818 of NC_022017.1, forward strand.
CTGGAAACATCTGAAGTGCTCATCAACTAATGAACGAACAAGGAAACATGATCCACACACAAATGAAATGCTAATCAGCCATGAAAACAAACATCCTACCAAGTATGTCTACAGTTCACTGCTGTTCACCATACAGCGTGAAAAGTCACTAGGCACAGAAAGACAAGGACTACATGACCTTATGCATAGAACGGCTGATCTCAATCAAACTGAGTAGATGGTACTTAGCGGGGTCTAAGGAGGGTATGGGGAGGAAAACTGGGGAAAGGTTGATCAGTGAGTACTAAGGCACTGTTTGGAGCCAGAGGCTCTGGTGCGACTGTATGGAATGGAAGGTGGACTACTGTAATGTAAGGTGGACTACTGTAATGTAAGGTGGACTACTGTAATGTAAGGT
>NC_022017.1:8657314-8680630 GCF_000317375.1 Microtus ochrogaster
GACTACTGTAATGTAAGGTGGACTACTGTAATGTAAGGTGGACTACTGTAATGTAAGGTGAACTACTGTAATGTAAGGTGGACTACTGTAATGGAAGGTGGACTACTGTAATGTAAGGTGAACTCCTGTAATGTAAGGTGGACTACTGTAGATTTCAAAGAGGCAGAAGAATGGAATCTGAACGCTTGTACCACAAAAACAAAACAAAAAGATAAAAGAATGAAGGTGGGCTTTACACATTATACAATGTGCGTGTGTGTATCAAAGCATCACAGAACACCTCATTAATATGTACAATTGTTTTGGTAACAGTTAAAACAACCTATAAGATACCACAGTCACTATATCTTAGAAAGCCAGAAATATGGTAGACTTCGGAGTGGAAAAATAGACCACATGCAAAGAAATGTGACCTAGAATGCCACTGAACTCTAACAGCGCAGCTGGGGAAGATCTGCAGCAAAAGTACTTTTCCAAATCAGAATTTCACATCTAGACAAAAGACAGGGTTTCTCTATGTAGCCTTGTTCTGTAGACTCAGGCTGGCCTTGTACTCATAGATCTGCCTCCTTCTGCCTCTGTAGTTCTGGGATTAAAGGCCTGTGCCACACACAGCTCCATAGGCATATTCTTAATAAACATTAGGAAAATACCAGAAGAATCTGCTTAAATTCATGAAAGCTACTAAGGCAGAGGCGAGGAGGCATGGGACTGCTCTTGGAAGCTCTATAATGACTTGGGATTCCACAGTTCTTCTGACACGTGGTTTATCATCATACGCTTAAAACAATCCATTGGTAATGGTGCAAGCATGGCTACAATCACTTTTGAGTATTTTGTGCACCCTAACCAGAACCCAAGCTCATTAGCTGTCATTTCCCATTCTTTCCAAGTCTGTTTTGTTATATTACTTTTTCATTTTTATGAAAAAAATATATAATATGAACTTAACCATTAACATCAAGTATATTGATTCTGTAGTGTAACTATTGTTACTATCTGCAGCCCTTTTATTTTACAACAGATCATTCTATATATCAAACAATTTCCCACTCCCCAACTCACATTAATTCAGTGGTTCTCAACCTTCCTAATGCTGCAACCCTTTAATACAGTTCCTCATGGTGTGCTGACCCCAACCATAAAATTACTCTCTTTGCTACATCATCACTGTAATTTTGCTACTGTTATGAATCATAATGTGAGACAGAAGTTTGCCAATGATGTTGCGACCCACAGTTGAGAACCTTGGGCTTAATTGGTCTGTCTGTGCTTGTTCTGGTGGAAACCACACAGAACTGGGACACTGATCCCACATGCCTGGCGTACTTAGTCACGACTTCCTCAAGGTTCGCAGCTGTGGTCTGCATTAGCACTTTCTCATTTCTAACGGTGCGGTAGCACCCCACTTGAAGTCTACCCTATGTCTCTCCTTGAAGAGCTAGCTGATGCAGATTTCCACAGCAGCCAGGGCATTTGTATATAGTTTCAATAAGGATCCCTTACCAACTATGTGATTTTTTTCAACCATTTTCTTACTCTATGATTTGCCATTTACTGTTGACAATGTCTTTTGATGTGCAAGTTTTAGTTTCATGAAGTTCAGTTTGTCCGGATTCTGTTTGCTTTACTTCTGGTGTACAAGAAGCCTTTGCCTCATGTTTGCTTCTACTTGGTTAGTAGTTTTAGCTCCTTTATGCAACTCATTCATCTATTTTGAACTAGGATATATATGGCAATAGCAGCTGTTTGATTTCTTTTACAAATATAAGTCTAGTTTTCCAAACATCATTTGCTGGAGACAGCCTGAGACTGAGAGACTGGCAGCCTTCCTCAAGAGCTCTCAGCTGTGTGGTAAGGTCCACGCTGGGGTCTCTCCTCTGCTCTCTCGAGCTGCCTGTCTTTAACCAGGAGCACAGGCATACTATCACCAGGAAGTTACTATGAGCACTCTGACTTTGTTGTTCTTTGTCAAGATTATTTTTACCTTTTTGAGTCCCTTTCAGGATGGATTAATCTATTTCCAAAAAAACTAACTGCTGTCACTTTGATAGGGGAAATCTTAAAAAATAAATTTATATATATGTTTGCCTGCATGAATGTCTGTGTGCCAGAAGAGGGCACTGAAGCTCTTGGAACTGGAGTTGTGAGCAGCCATACAGATGCTGGAAACTCAACCTGGATCCTCTGGAAGAGCAGACAATTCTCTTAAGCACTATTTCTCCAGTGCCTATATTGGCACTTGACCTTTTGCCCACTGAACATGGGCTATCCTCCTATTTATTCATGTATCCTTTAAATTCTCAGCAATATTTTATTATTTTCAACATATAAACTTCCAGATTTAGCTAGTTCCTAAGTGTTTTGTTCTTTTGATGTTGTTATAAGTGTGATATTTTCTTAATTTCCCTTTGGGATTGCTCATGATTAATGTATTTAATCAAAAGGACTACCTGGGGATAGCAGAGATGGCTCAGTGGTTACAGCATTTCTTGCTCTCTCAAAGGATTCGAATTTGGTTCCCAGCACACACATGGTAGCCTCTCAGCCATCTCCAGTTCCAGGAGACCCGATACTTTTTATTGACCTCCACTGGCACCAGGCATGCATGTGGTGAACATGTGTGTGTGTGTGTGTGTGTGTGTGTGTGTGTGTGAAGGAAAACCCCCAAACATAAAATTAAAAAAGCACTTAAAAAGCATTAGTTGATTTTCAAATAAGATCTAAGTATTATTCAGTTATCAAAAGGAAACAAATTTTGAGACTTCACCAGAGCTGAAACTCAATGAGAAGGGATAAAATGCATCATTCAAACTATCAGATCCTGACATTAAAACAAAAATACCCTCATACACCTACCATTTTCCATGTGCAGGGTACTGTATGTTGAAGTAAAGGTAAACTAACATCTACCTCTTAACCTAAATGTTCTTATTAAGAATAGAAATATGTTTTAGTATTATTTCACTAGCAAAGGGATTCCTTACATTCTCCTTCATGTACTGGGATTTCAGACACAGAAAGGTCCAGCACAGAAAATGCTCACGGGAAGGACACAGTCAAGATGGGCTGGATGTGAAGAACTTGGTGGGCTGCTGTGAGACAAGGTCTCACCATGCATCCTAGGCTGACTTCAAATTTGCAATCCCCTAATGTACCCTTCATAATCTTTCCTGATGGTGGCTTGCATTTGTAGGAAGCCACTATTCCGAGACTCTAAGAACTGACATTCCAGAATACATTTGCATGACAACAGTCTACATGCAAAACAAGAAGTCAACCAGAAGCAAACAGGGCAAAGTAATAACTTCTGGCTCTGTGACTTATAGTCAGAGAAATGGGCTTTGTCATACAAGCCCAAGCATGCAGCCAGCTTCCATGAAGGAACAGCCCTAAGGAAAAGTTATCTTGGGAACTCTAACCAATTTCCAATCAGATCTCTGGCAGGAAAGGAACCTGCCAGTTCCCCTTCCTTCTGTCTATCACATACAGACTGAATGACTGTAAACACCCAATCTCTCTACCTTCAAAAAACTCCACATGTACCAGAAAGGACACAGAGTTATCTGAACAGGGCCAGAGGAAGACACCAGGAATGGGGGTAGGAAGCCCGGATGTAGATTTCCTAAGCTGTGTTTGGGCAGTATTCTAATGTTCATGCTGGAACGGGTACAGTCTGAACATTCAAAATGCTTACAGAACAGAGATTAAAAATCCAAAGACAGACAGCGTAGAGAAATAGAACAAGAATAAACCAGTGGGAAATGAAATGCAACATAAGAAAGGCTACAGGGACTAGAGAGCAGGCTCAGTGAAGAGCACTGGCTACTTTTCCAGAGGACTGGGTTTAATTCCCAGCACCCACATGGTGGCTCTCAACCACTATAACTCCAATTCCAGAGGACACAACACCCTCTTCTGGCCTCTGTGGGCACTGCACACATATAGTGCCAAGAGATACCTGCAGACAAAACTCCCATACACATGAAAAGAAAAGGCTATAGAAAGCAGTGCTCATCTGCACAGACTCACAGAAATAGCAGACACTAACAGGAAGGACAGCAGAACCTGCAACAGATGTGCAGAGGCGAAGACAGTCTAATGTGAAGGGGAACGCGCATTAGTTTTTTCTGTGGCTGCAAAGCAGGCTACAACAGAAAACTGAGGGTGAGAAGGAAAGTGGGGAAGGAGGAAGAACATACAAAAGATACTGGTGTTCTGACAGAGCCGGGTAAGCCTTAACATTAAAAAAGTCTTTATTTAGCCGGGTGGTGGTGCACGCCTTTAATCTCAGCACTGGGGTAGAGGCAGGCGGATCTCTCTGAGTTCGAGGCCAGCCTGGTCTAAGGAGAGAGTTCCAGGACAGCTTTCAAAGCTACAGAGAAACCCAGTCTCAAGAACATACAAAACAAAAAAACAACAATAACAAAATCATTACTTAAATATTATGAATGTTCAACCTCTAACACCCAAACCAAACACTACCTCCAACAAAACCAATTTGATACTTTTCATGTTGTACATTAACAAAAAATTATTCTTGCAATATTTGTCGTACTAGGTCTGTGTTATTTCATTCCCTACATTTTCTTGTTCTATCCGTCTATCCGCTAATTTCATTTTTCTTTACAGTTTAGTACTGTTCCACAGTGAACCCCACATTTGTTACCTACTGGTCAGCGGAAGGACATTTAGGTTGTTTATGTTTCCTGACTACGTGAATGGAGTGGCAATGCACATGGCAGAGCAAGCGTTTGTACAGCAGAACGTGTGGTTCTCCTGGCATACGCCCAAGAATGGTAGAGCTGGGTGCTATGGTATTTATTTTTGGCTTTTTAAATTTTCCACACTGATTCTTCCAGAAGGTCTTACCAGTTTACAATCTGACCAACAGTGAATGAGGGTTCCCTTTCCCCCACATCTTCTCCAGGATTTGCTGTCATTTTGTTTGATCTTTGTATAGCTGGAAAAGATTCTCTCCTACTTCTGTGGCTTCTTCTTTAACTCGATTGGTTGTTTCTTTAGCTGTGAAAAAGCCTTTTGGTTTTATGAGGACCCACTTGTCAATTGTTGGCCTTAATTCTTGAGCATATAGGATCCTATTCAAAAAGACCTTTTCTATACCTCTATCTTGTAGGTTACCATCTAGTCATTATTCTAGCACTTCCAGTGTTTCAGGTTCAGGTTTTGGTCCACCTGAGTTAGATTTTGTGGAAGGTGATAGATGCAGGTCTGTTTCATTTTTCTGCACCTGGATTGCTAGCTTCCCCAGCACTGTTTTAAAGATGCTTTCTTTATTCCAGTATATGTTTTTGGCAGATTTGTCAAATATTAGATGTCTGTAGTTATGTGTACTCATATGTGGGTCTTCTATTTGTTTACTTAGTCTACATGTAAGCCAGTACCCTATACACTGGTTCTGGCTTTATTACTCAGTAGCATATCCTGAAATTATAACTCCTCTAGCATTGTTCTTCTCACGTTTCCTTTGGCTATCCAGGGTGTTTTATGATTCCACATAAATTTCAGGATAGTTTTTTTTCTGTTTCTGTGCAGAATGACATGAGGATTTTGATTGGACTTGAGGATCTGAACTGGATCTGACCTAAAAGTGTCTTCCCTGAGGACTAACTTCCATAGGCACTGTAAGCTTCCAAGGGAGGGAAGCAACTAATAGCCCTACGTGGATGTGAAGCCTATCAACCACAATAATGGCCCAGCATGGCAAGATAGTCTATAAATCACAAGGACAACCAGATATTTCTAAGGGTACAGCATTGGACTTAAGGCCTGCTCAAGAGGAGAAAACCACACCTGGCGCTGGAAATTACCTAGGGCTACGGGGGCATAAACCTTAGAAGAGAACCTATTCCTACAACTCAATTAGAGCAGAATAATTTCTGATTACACTCTGAATGCTCACACCCATAGCTAGACATAGCTCTAGCTCAGGAATCACTGAAGAACAGCAGAACAATTTTAGAGGCAAAGGAACAGGAAATTTGCTGTGAGGCTGTATCTCCAACAAATGACAGGGAAGCTTTATTGATGAAGACCAACAACATGGCTGCCTAAACAAGACCTCACCAGGTACAGTACCAAGACATTCTAGTGTGCTCTATCCACAGACAAAGAACTATAGGCAACCATGGACTGCTTGTTGAGAGAGGAAATAGTCTTCCCCAGGAATGAACCCCCTTAATCTGTTATCTAATACCAAGTCATCAGCCCTAAAATCAGACATACACAAGTAACAATACTATGTGTGTGTTGAGTGTTGTATGTGGGTAGCAATAGCAATTACAGAAAATGAGGCCAGGAATATGGGAGGGAACAGGGCAAGAACAGACACGGAGGAGTTGGAGGGAAGAAATGAAGGAGAGAAATGATGCAGTTATGTTTTAATTAAAAAATTATCACAAAAATTTAAAGAGCTGGTATAGTACAAATGTCTTCTTTTGTAATTCCACAATTCTTATTCTTTGAAAATCTACTTTAAATATTTTAATACCTAAAACAATTTGATTGACTGTAGATAGAAGGCATTTGTAGGAGATAGGCCTATTTAGTAAGAGGTACCCTGATAGCTTCTAGGCTGCTCAGTTGAGGATATGGAAAGAGTAGCAAGAAGATGGGCTGAGGAGAAACCCTTCAGAGGAGTATTATGACTCATAATAGCAATGAAATAATTTTATGGTTGGGGTCACCACCATATGAGGAATTGAATTTAAGGGTTGCAGCATTAGGAAGGCTGAGAACCACTGCTTTTAGAGGAATATAGCAGGACATATTTTTGCAAGGATAAAGAGTCATTTCTACTTAAAAATTTATCTACAGATCAGGCTGTTGCTTAAGTCCATTAGAAAGTAATTATAAAACATCAAAAGTATTGCAGTAAGCCGGGCGGTGGTGGCGCACGCCTTTAATCCCAGCACTCGGGAGGCAGAGGCAGGCGGATCTCTGTGAGTTCGAGACCAGCCTGGTCTACAAGAGCTAGTTCCAGGACAGGCTCCAAAACCACAGAGAAACCCTGTCTCGGGGGAAAAAAAAAAAAAAAAGTATTGCAGTGACCCTAATATTCATGGCTTTGATAGGCTTATTAAAAATGCCAACTGTCAAAGGAACTGAATTGATTTCACGTGATGCAAATGGCCAATTCCCTCTTTTCCCCAATAAGCACTCAGGTTCTGTCCTCAGAACTTTGTTTTCTTCTGTAAATGCTGTAGCCAGGAAGAAAATTGACAATAAAATAAGTTAAAGGCTTGTTTTCTGTAGTTTCCACTTTATTTTTGACTTTGGAGAGACCATGATACCTGGCCTTACCATAAGATTTTGGAAACATTCACAAATCAATTAAAAAAATAGCAAATAAGAGATAGGTAATATCATCAACTCACACAGAGAAATATAGTAAGTTTGCTTTGACTATGGAAACAGATTACTCACCTGCGCCCACACTCTGAATATTTACCAATATTTTTTAATATTAAGGCAGCTGTTAGTCGGATGTGTTTAGTTATTGGTCCCTCTTTTTCATCCTTAAAAAGAACAGAGAATATAAAAAAAAAGAATAAAGATCTAAATCCACAGGGCCACATCTTTACAGATAAGGGTTTCAAGGAGCACTTACTGTAAAGTCCCGGAAGACAAGGTTCCTTGAGCCTCTCCTAAGAGCCATGAGTGCGGCGCTGGGGTGACTGGCAATGGCCTTCTGTGCTCTAGGAGCTGAGCCTGTGCTCCCTACAGCTGGCTGCCTAAATTGATCAGACAGACAATGTTAACTGCACAGACAGACAACTGTGACCCCACCCCCTTGCCAGCCCACACAAACAGGTCTCTGTTTTAGGGCTTGAATTTTCCAGCCTGTTCTTTACAGGGTTTTACTCTGTGCTCGACCTGGCCTTGAACATTCCATGTCCCTGCCTGAGGCAATACAGAAAGCACTATACACCACGCAGTCCATCAGTTTCAAAGCAAACAACAGGTGTACTGCACAAACCATCTCTAAAGTTCCTATCCCAGGAAAGGAGGCAGTAACAGTAACAACACAGCACCAAAGTTGTAGAGCTCCCATCTTTGAAAGTACTGTGAAGCTATGTGTTAGGGAGGAAACATCAGCAATTTCAGATTACAAAAGAAGCTGACCTGTGGATCAGAACCTGTGTTAAGGACTGTATTCACATACGGTGCTTTCTTAACAGTCTGACTTTCAACCAGTTCTTGTCCACTATTTTCATTAAAGACATAGGGTGGAAGGACTGAGAGACTATAGTATAAACTCCCAATAAAACCACTGCCAGTGCCTGTGGCCAAGCAGAGCAGCTGTAGCGCCTGCTGAGCTGGAAGGCAGCGTGGAAAAGGCACTAGAGGGTGTAGTCTAACAAACTGTGCGTCTTCTGAAACTTGTAATCCAGGGATATTTCTGATGTTTTTAAAATAAATTCTGAATATTAAAAATATAATGTAGAGGGGGCTAGAGAGATGGCTGCTCTTCCAGAGGTCCTGAATTCAATTCCCAGTAACATACCACACCTCCAAAATATATAATCTTCATATGTAAGCCAGAATGTATAGTATGTATATGTTTATATGTGTGCATGTATGTATATAAAGAAATCTCTTTCCCATTGTCAAATACATGTTTAAGCCCTTTAAAAAAAAACCCTAATAGTTCTTCTAATTCACAATGCTTCCTCTGGTGCTATCTGTCTGCCTACTGGTGTCTGTCCAGAGTCAGGGCTGCCTCACAGACCACACAGTGCAATCTCTATGGGAACAGATACCTATGAAGAGGCAGATGAGAGAATGTATGTAGTTTGAACAGAATCTCCTAGCTTGGTAGTGAGAGCTGGGTTAGAACACAGGCTTTGGATTTCCCATATGCTAAGTTTCTTTGTGCTGTTCTCGTGTTTTGCCTAGCTGTTTACTTTTTCAGTGCCCTGACCACTGCAGTGACTGCTTGTTCTTTATGCCCGATAGTAAGGAAACTAATTTTCTTTACTTGGTAGAAGATTTTTGATTTGCCACTTGTCCTGGTTCATCTTGTTTTAATCCTGCAAGCAGAGCATCCTTTGAACAGTGCTTATCCTTAAGGAGAAAAGAAAAAAAAAATATGTTATAACCTTTAATGTAACCGGATGAATTACTAAGCAAATAGCATCAAGAAAGTATACCTGTAAGTGGGTAATAAAAGAAAACCTCTGCCGCTGAAAAGGCTCACAACCTTCCCAAAGACACTGCCCTGGATAGACGTCTTTTCCTCCGTGTTCAGTAGCTGCATGGTAGAACACCTGTGAGGGTGTCTGAAACCACCTAGGAAAAGAGAAGGCAAAAATATCTGACACTCAGATAAATTCTTTAAATCATGTTGATATAATAGATTTTTAAAAATTCTTAAGAAATCTTGGATACAGTTTTTTAAAAAGATTTTATTTTTGATCATGTGTAGCTTGTGTGTGCACACGCACATCTGTGCAGGCACCTGCAGTATCCAGCAGAGGGCACTGGATTCTATTTTTGGCTATTACGTAACTGTGTCTATGTTTGAATAAATTAAAAAGTATTTTTAAAGACTGACTTATGTTTCTGTGTATAAATATTTTGCCTGTACACATGTATATGTGTTATCTGTGTTCTTGGTGCCCCCAGAGGTTAGAAGAGGGTGTTGGATCCCTGGGAACTAGTTACAGATGGTTGTGAGCTGCCGTGTGGGAGCTGGGAAGAAAACCTAAGTCTCTTTTTTAAATGCTGAGCCATCTTTCTAGTCCCGAATCAATTTTTAATGCATATAATATATCCAGCATCTCAAATTAATATCAGTCCAGGATATTGGATATTTAAAAACAGATTTAAAGAAGAATGTAATTACTGAATTAAAAAAGACAATCTTAGTACTCCAAATATCTCACACACATGAAACAAACGCAACTGGAACGCTGTCACAAGGGACATTCTTATTATGTTCAAATTTCACTGAGAGTTTATTACATTACTATCTGAAAATAATTTTTGGGCTGTATAATGATGTTTTGATTAATGACAGATTGCATACATGACTTATAAAAGTATGATGAAACTAAAAACTTCCTATCACCTAAGTGACATTGTAGCCAATTGGTACAGAAGTTGGTATAAACCAATAGTCAGCCACACAAAGGACAATAGTTAATGCATAAAATAAGACATTTGATAATGATAACATATGTAATTGCTTTATCTATTATAATTTTTTCTTTTACTTAGAGCTTTCTTGTGTAGCAGATATAGGCTTCTATAAATACAGGCTCCATGATGCCTGTACGATGAAGAATCATCTAAGTCCCCATGTCTCAGAATGTATCTTGGTTAAGGGATGCCGTTAATATATACTTTAAGTGGAAACGTACTACTTGTGACTTATGAGAAGGACTGAAGTCTTAACCACTTTGCAGAACATAACATAAAACATCTCTGTGATACATGAAGTTGGCAAGTTGCTAATGATGCGAAAAAAGATGGCTAATTTTGAAAATTTTGCTTTGAGAACAGGTCTCACAATGTAGCCCTTGCTGCTCCAAATGGCCATCCTCCTGCCTCTACCTTTTGAATGCTGGACCACACACCACATCTAGCCAAATAGTGTTTCCTTGCATCATTTTTTTTAAGCCTACAGTACCCGGTATTCCCAGGCAGTCTCCCATCCAAGTACTAACCAGGCCTGACCCTACTTAGCTTCCGAGATCAGGCGCATTCAGGGTGGTATGGCCGTAGACCCTTGCATCAATTTTAACTGCTGAGATATATACACAATTGTGTGTAAATGACTTTAAGATAGCAAAGGTCTGTCACCCTACCCATTAAAGGTTGTACTTGGCACTCCTCTCCAGTTCCTTTCCCACCCCTGAGTTGTGCACTGGCTGTGGTAGGTAGTTCAGGATCAAGTTCTAAGGTATCTAGTTCTAACGCAGCCAGTTTCAATGATTGTACAGGTGTGAAGACAGTGAAGGGTCCACACTAATATAATAAATGATCTGAAGTTATAAGTTTAAATGTAATACAGGGGGAAGAGCTGGGCCTGGTGGCACCTACCTGTAATCCCAACACTTAGAAGGCTGCAGGCCAAGGCAAAACTAGGCTACCTAGCAAGTTGCTGTCTCAACACACCCTCCACGCTCCAAAATATAGAGCTAATCTAAAGAATGAAGCAAACGTATATGGACAATACAGATTATGCATTTTTCGGGGAAGGGAATAATCAATGACTAGTTACTGCTTGTTACTATATCTAAAAGAACTTTCCTCACGCCTTCCTTTCTAGCAGTCACCAAGCTGACTCCTCAAATCATAAAAGCATACTCATGTAATGAACCCGGAGATTAGAGAACAGTAAAGAAAACCAAAGTTTCCCGAGATCCAGTTCATTTCCTCTGGCCTTCTCTGTACTCTGCTGACTAGATGCTCGCTATTCCCACCATAATATGCATCTTTAGTCCAATTGTAACAGTGCTTTCTTTAGCATACTGTACTGTCTTCTGCTGAAAACTAGTAGCAGCGACACACATGTCAGTGTGCTCCTTTGGACAGGCTTACATAGTGACATTCTTAAACATTTCGCTTACTGGAAATCTAGTCTTGATATTATTTTTAAAACCACCTGATGATAGATGGCTCTATCTATTTATGATAAATAGATGGGAGCGATAATCACTAGTCATTGTGTCTGGTGATATGAGTAGCAACAGAAACCTCCTATACTTTCACCTCCTATTTTGCTAACTCCTTTCTGTTTGAGACAGTGTCTCACCTCGGAGCTCGGGCTGACCTTGAACAATCCCATGTGCCACCACCCCAGCCCGTCTTACTAATTCTTAATTCTGATATAGTCTCGGGATTCCATGACATGCCACTAAGCTACTGCATCCATTCTCGAGTGATTCACCAGTCAGCACTCATCAGAACTGGCCCACAGTCAATGCTGACTAACTGAGCAGTGTGAACTTGTGAACAATAAATGTCCCAGTTTTTTCTTCCTCTCCAAAGGAGACACATTCCTGACAGAGCTTAGTGCTTCCTCTCTCCCTCCATAGCCTCTTGGAGCTCGGCTACTGTCCCCAGGCTGGCTCTACGATTTGCTAACTGAGTTCTATATTTTCTTTGACTCTCCTATCTTTCCCTTTCTACTAATCACAATGTTTAAGAAAGGTGTAGATGCTAGGGCCATCATGCCCGATGTGCATTATCTTATAGTCAAATGAGACCGCGTAGCTGGCTGCTAAAACCAGGAGTATCAATTATCTTGGTAGAGGGTTAGGCACATTTTTATATCGAGGGTTAGGCACATTTTTATATCCAGTTGTAAGAGTTTAAGATGGGAGGGAGATGAACAAGTCTAATTTCACTGTTAAAATTCCTTATTCCGAAGGTGGAGAGATGGCTGGTTGGTTAAGAGGACACACTGCTATTACAGACAAGTTCAGTTCTCAGTATCCATAGTAGATGGCTTACAGTTGCCTAGCTCCAGCTCTAGGAGAACCAGATGCTGCTGTCCTTGCATAGACTAACATGCATAGACTTGCTAATACATAATTAATTTTCTTTAAACTACAAAAAAAATCAAAGCAGATCTCTACAAGTGGTATATATAGTAAGTTCTAGGCCAGTCAAGGGTATGTGGTAAAACCCAGTCTCAACAAACAAGCAAGCAAACAAAGATTTAGAGACATTAAGATATGTTTATTTGGTTTTTGTTTGTTTGCTTGTTTGTTTTTGAGACAGGGTTTCTCTGTGTAACAGTCCTAGCTGTCCTGGAACTAGTTCTTGTAGACCAGGATGGCCACTAATTAAGAAAATGCTCTACAGGCTTGCCATAGATCGATCTTAGGGAGATATTTTCTTACATGAGGTTCCCTCTTCTCAGATGACTTTAGTTTGTGTTCAGTTGACATAAACTAGCCAGCACAATTGACCCCTTGTCAACATGACACACACCACATCACTGTTAAGCCACCTTTCCTTTCACATCCATTCCTAAGATCTCACATTAAAAACAGATTAACTTTAAAAGTCCCACTCTTTATAAATTCCTTAACATTAAAAACTCAGTCCTGTTAACACGTTCAGTATCTTTAAAAGTCCAATATCTCTTTTAAAAGTTCAAAATCTCTCAACTCTGGGTTTCTGGGGGGAAAAAAAAGTTAAATACGCTCCTATTTCAACATACTTCTGTATTTCAAGAGGGAAGACCCTGGACACAGTAACAATCAGATCAAAGCGAAACCAAACTCCAACATGTAAACAATGAAATGCCCATCCAGGTTCTGGCATCCACTCACAATCTTCTGGACTCTTGTGGTCACTTCTCTAGCTCTGCCCTCTGTGGCACACAGTCTGTCGTCTAAGCTAGGGCAAAGTCCACTCCACTGCTGGTGGTCATCCCAAGGTATTGGAGTCTCTCAAATGCTGGGGTCTTCTGCTGCAACTGGGCTGCACTTTTTCCAATAGCTTCTCATAGGCTCTCCTCATGGCACCAAGCCTCAACTTCTCTGCATGACCCCTTCAGTCCTGGGCCTTCAACTTCCACTGAGGCTGCACCTTCACCAATGGCTGAGTCTCCTGGCTTCTCAAGTGCCAAGCCTCAGCTGCTCTCCATGACTACTTCATGCCTTCAAACCCAGTACCATCTAGGTCACTCTTACACTGTACCAAGCTCAGCTGCCAGCATGAGGTGCAGCCTTGGCCACCTCTGGAACACAGCTTCTGGGTGCTGACCCTGAGGAAACACTTCCCAGGACACTGGGAAGAAGAGCTCAGTGATGCTGTTTTCTTCTTGGTCACTGCTAATGGCTCAGCTGCAGGTAATCAGCATCCCAGTAAAATAAAGGCATTTCTTTAGCACTTCTAGTTTCTTGTTAATCACAGCTGAGTCTTGAGCCCCAGCTGACCAGACACCACAGACTCTTCACACAGAAGGCCTGGTAGAGTCTTTGCTTCCTCTGAAACCTCCCAAGCCGGGTTTCCACCCTCTGCACTGCTCTCAACAGTCTTCTCTTCCAGGCTCCCACAGAACAGCCCACTGAGCTCTCAACACTCAGTGGCTTTTCTAGCTCAAAGTCCCAAAGTCCTTCCACGGGCCCCCAACCCCTGTAACACGGTCAAGTCTGTCACAACTATGCCCACTATAATGGTACCACCTTGTTTTAGTTAGGGTTTCTACTGAGTGATAAAACAGCATGACCAAGACAACTTGGTGAGGAAAGGGTTTATTTCAGCTTACACTTCCAAGTGACAGTCCATCACTAAGAAAGTCAAATCAAGAAACTATCCATGACAGATATACATATACATTCCTAAACATAACCAGTTCCATCCAGATACTTTTTCTTATATGTATGTTTTCAGAGTTGACCATTTCATATTAGAAAACCAATTGGTGTGCTCGTCCCCGAGGAAAACTGCTTCTCTTCCTCTCAGCATTCTTTAGTTGCCTGTAGTTAGTTCTGTGTAGGGTTGGGGCTTATGGGTTTTTGTCCCTTTCACCTGACACGTCTACTGGTGTCATCTATGTTCTCATGTTTGGGCATCATGTTGAGATTTTATAAGATGTAGCTCCTAACATTACAAAGAGACACAATCTCACTACAAACTCCTGGATCCTCTGGCTTTTACTATTTTCCCACCCCTCTTTCTGCAATGTTCTCTGAGTCTTAGGTGCAGGGAGCTGTATGCATATTCTGAGTGGAATAAATGAAGGATCTAAATGAATCTGAATAAAATTCCAGCATGAGTACTCACTTGGTTTCCCAGAAAGAGCAGGCACTGTGCACAACACTGTTCTTGGGAAGTAGCTCACAGCACAGAGTGCTTCTATCTAAATGTTGCTCAGTACACACAGGCACCAGGCACATTCACATCCCCAATTCGCACCCCCACTTTATGCTAAAAAGTGGGCTTCTGAACATCATTTTCCAGAATCACAGAGCTGGGATTTCAAACTAGGTATATATGTTGAACACTAAAGACTGATTTTCTCCTCTAACATAACTTAATATGCAGAAATACATTACTAGGTATAAACTAAGGCATACTTTTATTATCAGTGTCTATGATACTGTAGTTTTTTTCATGTTTGTAAAAATTCTGAAAACAAACTAGGTTTAAGAGATTAGTAATGGCTGATAATTTTTCTGTATTCCATGCATAATTTCCCAAGGAATAAATATTAATAAACTACAGGCTAGATTCCCAACCTAGGAAATTATATTTATAACATTTTAAATATTTAACATTAAAACCATTTTAACCCCAATTAATTTTATGTTATATGAACCTTTTGATATTTGGTAACACAGTAATTGGACTCTTTTGTTTGTTTGTTTTTCTTTAGACAGGTTTCTCTGTAGCTTTGGAACCTGTCCTGGAACTAGCTGTTGTAGACCAAGATGACCTCAAACTCATAGAGATCCGCCTGGCTGCTGGAATTAAAGGTGTGCGCCATCAATGTCCAGCTAATAACTGGGCTCTTTGGAACTTAATGTTGAAAGAATGGAGCCTTGTTCCAAACCAACCCACTCAAGCAGCTGATGCACATCACTACAACAAGTAATAACACTCCTGGTCACTATTTTCTTAGCACAGCGGTGGTGAAGCCTTGGGGAGCATACACTTCCCAAAATAATGCTGCCCATAGAAGCGCTACATGAAATCAGTCTTGCCCTTAGGAAGACTCACTGGCTCTAAATATCAGTCAAATATCACCCAGACTTCCAGTGAGTCTCACTAGTACACATTCTTGCACCCAAACACAAAAGAATATTACTTCTCAGCACCTCAAAGAACTTTCTCTAAAATTGACCACATATTTGGTAACAAAGCAAGCCTCAACACATAAAAAAAAAAAAAAAAGGAATAACCCCCCTGTATCTTATTGTATCACCATGACTTAAAGTTAGAATTCAACACCAACACTAATTTTAGAAAACCTACAAACTCAAGGAAATTGAACAGAGTGCTCAACTGAATCACCCCTGGGTCAAAGAAGAAATAAAGAAATTAAAGACTTCCTAGAATTCAATGAAAATGAATGCACAACATACCCAAATCTATGGAACACTATGAAAGCAGTGCTAAGAGGCAAGTTCATAGCACTAAGTGCCTACATAAAGAAAGTGGAGAAATCTCATGCTAGTGACTTAAGATCACATTGAAAGCTCTGGAACAAAAAGAGAAGACTCACCAGGTAGAGCAGATGACAGGAAATAATCAAACTGAGGGCAGAAATCAATAAAATAGAAACAGAAAATAATACAAAGAATCAATGAAACAAAGAGCTGGTTCTTTGAGAAAAATCAACAAGGTAGACAAACCCTTATGCAAACTAACCAAAAAGCAGAGAGACTACCCAAATTAACAAAATCAGAAATTAAAAGGGGGAAATAACAGACACGGAGGAAATCCAGAGGATCAATAATTAGGTCATACTTTGAAAACCCATATTCAACAAAAATGGAAAATCTAAAAGAAATGAACAAATTTTCTGGATAGGTGCCACATACCAAATTTAAATCAAGACCAGATGAACAATTTAAATAGACCTATAACATGTAAGGAGATAAAAGCAATCATCAATAGCCCCCCTACCAAAAAAAAAGGGCCCAGACACCAATGGTTTTTATGCAGAATTCTACCAGAACCTTCTTCAAAGAAGAGCTAATACCAATACTCCTCATCAACAGAAACAGAAGGAATGTTGCCAAACTCTTTTTATCAGTATACTCTGATATTGAAACAATACAAAGATTCAACCAAGAAAGAGAATTACAGACCAATCTCCCTCATGAACATTGATGCAAAATACTCAATAAAATACTGGCAAACCGAATCCAAGACTTAAACATCAAAAAAAAAAAAAAAAAATCATCCACCATGATCAAGTTGACTTCATTACAGACATGCAGGATGGTTCAACACAGAAAAAATATTAAAAGGAATCCACCATATAAATAAGCTGAAAGAAAAAAAAACTACACGATCATCATTAGATGCTGAAGAAGTCTTTGACAAAATACAACATCCCTTCATGATAAAGGTCTTGTAGAGATCAGGGATACAAGGGACATACCTAAACACAATAAAGGCAATATACAGCAAGCCAACAGTCAACATCAAATTAAATGGAGAGAAACTCAAAACGATACCAATAAAATCAGGAATAAGACAAGGCTGTCCACTATCTCTATATCTATTCAACATAGTACTCGAAGTTCTAGTTAGAACAATAAGACAACAAAAGGAGATCAAGGGGATACAAACTGGAAAGGAAGAAGTCAATCTTTTGCAATTTGCAGATGATATGATAGTATACATAAGTGAGCCCAAAAATTCTATGAGGGAACTCCTACAACTGATAAACAGCTTCAGTAATGCGGCAGGATACAAGATCAACTCAAAAAAAAAAATCAGTAGCGGGCTGGAGAGATGGCTCAGTGGTTAAGAGCATTGCTTGCTCTTCCAAAGGTCCTAAGTTCAATTCCCAGCAACCACATGGTGGCTCACAACCATCTGTAATGAGGTCTGGTGTCCTCTTCTGGCCTGCAGGCATACATGCAGAAAGAATATTGTATACATAATGAGTAAATAAATAAATATTAAAAAAAAATCAGTAAGCCGGGCGGTGGTGGCGCACGCCTTTAATCCCAGCACTCGGGAGGCAGAGGCAGGCGGATCTCTGTGAGTTCGAGACCAGCCTGGTCTACAAGAGCTAGTTCCAGGACAGGCTCCAAAACCACAGAGAAACCCTGACTCGAAAAACAAAAAACAAAAACAAAAACAAACAAACAAAAAAATCAGTAGCCCTCCCAATCCTACTCTTAAATTCTTAAAAAAAAAAAGTTCACAAACAGCTTTAATAGACTACCTACTTTGTCAGTTATTCTTTACCAGAGAACACAGAAAAAGAAAAAAAAATCATAATAAATAGATATAAGTAGACACTAGTGAACAAAGTGTTAAATTAGCTTACTACATAAGCTAAAATAATAACAATACCAATAGTAACAATAATGAAAGCAAGTTCTGAAGGTATAGCCAGGTGGCAGAGCCCTTGTTTAACAAGTACAAGGCCCCAAGTACCATGTCAATAACAGCAAAAAGAGACAGAAAAAAAATATGGTGAGTTTCACTGAATTAAAGAAGTAAGCAGACAATCTGAAGAATTTCTCTGGGACTTATGTCATGATCAAGTACACATAATACAGAAGTAAAAACAATTCCTACCCTTACTAACATGATGAATGTGTTTTATTTTTTCATTGAAAAGAAAACAAACAACAACAACAAAAACCACATTAAATTGATATTATGCACCACTGCTGGGTTGACATTTAAGATTAAGTTTGATAAGCACTGGTTTTGGATGCTATTAATAACCCCCAGGCTTATGATCTTATGAAATTAACAAAACACAATTATCTCTAATAAATAAAAAGAGCTAATAAAAAATTTTAAGCTATGAAAATGGAATCTTGGCTGAGCAGCGCTTGCACACGCCTTTAATCCCAGCACTCAGGAGGCAGAGGCAGGTGGATCTCTGTGTTCGAGGCCAGCCTGATCTACAAGAGTTAGTTCCAGGACAGGCTCCAAAGCTACAGGGAAACCCTGTCTCGAAAAACCAAAACTAACAAATAACAACAACAACAACAAAAAATGGAATCTCTATTCTCTATAAAATGAAAACGACTTTGCCTATTAAACTAAGTGTCCAATGCTTAAAGTTCTCAAATTACTTACTCAAGGCAAAGTGTCTTGGCTCAGCTCTTCTGATAGAAAGAAACAATTTAGCCAGCATCTTAAGGTTTCTTTCAAGTCTAAGAATGCTTTAACTAAGTTCTAGCTCTTTCTCAGCACATGCAAAGACCTACCTTCCAAACCCAGCACCACTAAAGGAACAGAGGGAGTTCAGTCCTGGGGCTAGAAGATGGCTCAGTGAGAGAAAGTGCTTGCTGCACAAAGGCAAGGAGATCTGAAACATTACCACTCAAGAGTGCCCACACATGTGGACCTGAAGGGCTTTCTGGCCAGTCAGCGTAACCAACATGCTGAGCTCCTGGTTCACACATATATACCATGCATGTACTGTGTGTATACATGCACATATACTTGCACGCACACGCACGCACACACACACACAAGCACATATAGACACACTCACACAGTAAGTTCAGTTCTATTTGCTGTTAATATTTGTCACTAAATGTGAAATGGTACAACTTCAAATGATTTTCAAAATTAAAGACAAAATTCATTTCCTAAATCATATTACTTCTAAGCTTTTCGAAAAAATTTACATTTGTTAACTACATTACTTTA
Source organism: Microtus ochrogaster (assembly GCF_000317375.1). NCBI lineage: Eukaryota > Metazoa > Chordata > Mammalia > Rodentia > Cricetidae > Microtus > Microtus ochrogaster. The sequence continues at coordinate 8,676,656 of NC_022017.1, forward strand.
CAAAACACATTATCAGCCCAGCAGTGGTGACACATGCCTTTAACCTCAGTACTCAGGAGGCAGAAGCAAGAGGACCTCTGTCATTTTAAGGCCAGTCTGATATAAAGAGTGAGTTCCAGGACAGGCTCCAAAGCCACAGAGAAACTCTGTCTCGAAAAAACAAACAAACAAACAAACATGAAAACCAAATCAAACAAAACCAAAAAACACATAATCAAATTTGGTTTTACTTTTCTTTTTTTTATTTTTGTTTTTCAAGACATGGTTTCTCTGTAGCTTTGGTGCCTGTCCTGGAACTAGCTCTTATAGACCAGGCTTGCCTTGAACTCGCAGAGATCCACCTGCTTCTCTGCCTTCCAAGTGCTGGGATTAAAGACACCACCACCCGGCTGGTTTTTCTTTTCTTTGAGATCTATCTTACAATAAATACAGGCTGGCCTCAAAACTATGGTAATCCTATTGCCTCAGCCCCCTAAGTGCTGGGATTACAAGTACTAATAACTAAATACTTCGGGCTATAATGGCTTTTTTCCCAAAATGAGATAGGGTTTTATTATGCAGCCTTGGTTGACCTGGAACTTGCTATGTAGAACAGCTTGGCATCAAACTCAAGACATTCATCCATTTCTGCTTTTTGAGTGCTGAAATTACAAGCTGTACCACTATGCCTGGCTTAAAATCAGGTTATTAACTCATTTTCTTCCAAAATTAACGCTCAGACACATTTCTTACTAGCATTGAACAGTAAAGTTCTTCCGACCACTGACACACATCTTTGAGCTGAAGCATGCCACTTGTTTCCATCTAAGTGTAATTAGCAACACAAAAGACTTTTCATTAAAAGTTACTGGTTTCAGAAAAAGAAATTATAAACTATATAAGATAGGAATGTAAATATGAAAGCACTCTTAAACAAATAACACTTTTGTATAACAAATAAAACAGTCATTTACTTTTTACAAGACTGCCATAGACACATGAAGTTCTGCCCAGGTTTTCTCACGGGATCTGCATGCTGACTGGATGCACTGAGTGGAGAAGGCTGAGAACTGTTAGGCTGGCCCTGCACTTGTACAGCTGCTGAAGGTGGCAGAGGAGTGTTCTGTAGAAAAGGACAAACACAGTTTGTGACTTGACACTGGAAAACAGCATTTTATAGTCTATAAGTTCATTAACACATTTACGCATTTGGAACAAAATTTACATTTTGTAATTTCAAGTTACTGATTATATTTAAAAATAATTTTTATAAAAAAAATTAAGAAGTATGCTTCTTTAAAATATGGAACCAAAGAAGAAAGATTATACATAATGTTATTTCTTGACATCTGTGGGGGCTTGGCTCCAGAATCCTCATGGACATCAAGATCCGTGTACATTTATGTAAACGGCAAAGCAATCGGATATAAATGTGCATGTTTTCTTTATATAGTTTAAGTCATTCCTAAATTATATACAATAATTCAAACAATGTAATACATAAATGCAAATAGTTGCTGCACTGTATTGTTCAGGGTATAATAACAAGAAAAAAAGCACATGTTCAGTAAAGAATCAGAAATTTTCTGATATTTTTGATTCAAGTTAATTTCATTCATGGCTGTGGAACCGACAGACATGGACAACAGACTACATCACTCAAATTAAGACTCTTAAGCAGAAGCAACTAAATATAGTTTTAAATGAAAATGAAGCCATTTGATTAACTTGTGCCCTTCAAGAATAGATCAGATGTAAATTAATGCTTTGAATAATTCTTGTCTTTTAGATTTCATCAGTGATATAATATGAATCAAAGCAAACTTCAGATCTGAGTTAACTGTGATGAATATAACCATGTAAGGAGAGTATCAGAAATATTAAATAATTTGCAAAAAAGTGGCTACTAACTTAATCTTTGCTATTCAGTTACAGTTTGCACTGGTGCAGTTCTGGGGATCTAACCAGGACTTTTCCCATGCTAGGCAAGCGCACTACCACTGACCTACAACCATAATTCTTAGTTATGGTGCTCAGGCTGGCTGGCCTTGAATTGGCCATGTAGACCAGAATGGCTTATAACACAGTCTTTCTGGCACCACCTCGTAGATGCTGAATCAGAGACACAGTCCACCATGCCTGGCAGGGACAGCTTTGATGGTAACAATGACATAAAGTAGACATACAGTCTTCTAAATACAACCTTTGTTATATTCTATACCATATGTTTTTGTCTTTAAGAAACACTAAAGTATCATTTAAAAAAATTAAGTCATACATTTTCTTAAAATACCTTAAATCATGTAAAATTTCTTATAGAAACACTAGCATATCCTTTTCAAGAATTGTTTAAAATTGTAGTACAATTCAGAATATATTTGTTCATTTATTGGTAATATCAGCACAGAATGGCAAATACTGAAAGTACTGTTCTTTTTCTGAGTCCCAACAAAAACATATAAGGCTATAATAGTATAAAATACAAATGCAGAAAATAAAATGCTCAATACTTGGCAGAAATGCAAATAGGACTTGAGTTCTAGGCCTAGCTGAGGCTGTAGCTCAGGGGGCAGAGTGTTTGCCTAGCCTGTAGTCCTGGAGTTGATCTCTCACACAGGAAGCCAAGTGTGGTAGTTTGCTACCCTGCGATGCTGGGAAGCTAATCCAGGGTCTTCCCCATGCTAGCAAGTATTCTACCACTGGGATTACATGTCTGTATTTCTAGCACTTGGGAGTAGAGGCTATGTGATCTGATGTTCAAGGTCATGCACAGCTATGAGTTCCAGACCAGCACGGGTATACAAGAACTTGCCCTTAAAGACAAGGAAAAAAAGCAAACAAACAGAAACAGCAAGGAAACAGAAATGTTTTATTCTAAGCTCCAGGAGGAGGAAGCCTACTCTAGGAAGACAGCTCAAGTTGCTTCTGCGATTGGCTAGCATCTCTGAAATGTAGGAGTGAGAGAATCAAAGTATGAGGGACTGGAGTGCCTCAGACACCAAGGAAAGGGACCTTCCAGCTCCACGGCTCAGGGCTCAGTTGTTCAATCTGCTTTTTAAGGAATTTCACTCTTTGTACGTGCGTGCCTGTGTGCATGCCTAAGGCAGAGGACAATGTTAGGAGTCAGTTCTCTTTACCACCATGTGCTTCAGAGATGGTTTTGTGTGCTGAGCCATCTTGTCAGTCCTCAACCCCAGTGTGTCCTTTTCCAACAGCTTATGTGACCTGGGCAATATTGTTACCTTCATTGATTCTTGATTTTTTTTTCTTTTTTAAGTATAGTTAATACATTCTGACTGATTTTAAACCATACATGGAACACCTAGATTTTCATTCCATGACAACTGTCACTATTACCATTATAATAAAGAAACCCAGAAGAGAAACATGTTTTGAGTTCAGAAGGTAAGATGAACCTACTCCAGATATCTCTGAATGGGTTTATACTCCACATACAGATCAGCCACTGTGGGGAGAAAGACCACAAATGGAGCATGTGAAGTATCAGACAGTTTCTTTCTGAACAGAAAATTATGAATTCAATAATTGAAAAATAAAAGGACTAGTTCTAGCCAAGCATAAATCTCAAGAACGAGGAATTACAGCACACTGAAATTTTCTTAAAGGAAGCATCTGCCAAGGTTAATGAACTTTCCTCATTTAGTCACTACTGCCTTTCAATTGTGAGTCTTACTGACCATCCTGCCCAATGTGTGTACTGACTTTCACAAATGCCAAGACTTTTTTTGATAGTTATGAAAGTCTTATTGGGTTACAGAAAACAGTAACAAGTAACATCGTGTGAGATTCTACTCCCAAATGTTAACAAGGCATATGGCAAGGATGACTGAAGTTAGTCTAAGTTGTGAATTAAAAATGAATAAAAACATATTAGTCAAATGCAATGTGTAGAACATTTTAGTATCCTCTAACAAAAAAGCAAAGACACAAAGGCACAGACAGACTCTCTCTCCCTCTCTCTCTCTCTCTCTCTCT
>NC_022017.1:8680730-8692265 GCF_000317375.1 Microtus ochrogaster
CTCTCTCTCTCTCTCTCTCTCTCTCTCTCTCTCTCTCTCTCTCTCACTCACTTTAAAAGACAACTAGGGAAGAAAACCTGGCATATAAACTGGTGAAAGGAATGTAAAGGAACCATTACTTCTGTTAAGTAAAATTTGGTATTACAGTGCATGCATCCATTTAAAAGAAATAAAAATTGAAATGTAGTGAAATGAAATGTTTGTATTTGTTTTGGAGGAGAGGGGAGGGCATAAGGGAACAGAGGAATCCAAAACAGCAAAATGTGACTAATATCTGAAGGTGGCTGGTTCTGTCATTAAAAAACATATACATAAATATTTTTAAATACTCCAGTACATTAATGTATTAAGAATTAGGTTTTGGGAGCCGGAGAGACGCTCTTCAGGAGACCAGGGTTCAATTCCCAGCACCCACATGGAGGCTTCATAACCATTCCAACCCCAGCTCCAGCTCAACCAATGCTCTCTTATGGTTTCCCCAGCACCAAGCATGCTTATGGCACATAGACACACATACAGGCAAAGCACCCACACTCATAAGATAAATAATAACTAAAGGCCTTTTGTACAAGAATGCAAACAAAGCTGGCCTCCTATCCCTTCACATGGTTTCTAGTGACTGCAGAAGGCTAGCCACAGCCAGAACTCAAAGACACAGAAAGCTACAAGAAGGATTTCAAGATATCGGAGCCAGAGGCATATTGTGTTATCATTTGTTACTGAGAAGAACTAGGGCTTTTTCCAAATTATGCTTTTTAAAAACAATGTGAAAAAGGCTTAATTGAACAAACAAATGGCAAAATTAATATAATGCAAGGGATGTAAAAAATTGTTTTGTTTTGTAATATAAAATTAACAAAAATGTTCACAAATATGGCAGATTTAATTTCTGGAAACAATACTATTCATTTTATTGTCTGTTCAAGAACAAATTATGGCTAAAAATTCTATATACCACTGATAATACTTTGATATAACATTCTTGGATCTCTTTTTAATATTAGTAGTAAAAACCTTTGAGTAACATCTAACCTGAGTTATAATGGAGGGGAGTCTGGCGGCCAGGAACTGGATGGCGACAAAGCTGTATGTAGCAGGCAATTCAAAGGCTTCCGAGAATTAGAGCTGTACACAGACTGTGAGTATGTGCCTGCACTTAGTCTGGATATGTAGCTCTTCCACAGCAGAATGGAGAGAAATAGCCATCACTGGGAAAATGAGGATGAGGACTCTACACCAGCTAACTTTCTTGAGGCTGTACTAATTCCGTTTTCTTTAACAACAGGTTAACCATACTGAATGTGACAATCCGGAATGTAAGTTCTAAAAATTTGAAACTTTCTAGGCACTGGAATGACAAGTACAAAATTCCCTTCTGTGACCCTTCTGTACTATGCACAGTCACGAAACATATTGTATAAACACGTGTACAGGATAAATGTTTATATACAAGATACATAAAAAAGAAACATATTTTGTGTTTAGATTTGGTTCCTATCCTTAGGATATCTCATTAAGGTCTTCAAATATTTTAAAATTAAAGAGGAAATAACAGGAAAATCTATAAAACATTTAGTCTAAAGCACTTTGGATAGGGGCTTTAGCTTCTACTGAACTTTTTACTCTTAATATATATATATAAAATCAGCCCTTGTAAGAACAGGTAGAAAGACGGTGGGCAGTGGTGGCGCACACCTTTAATCCCAGCACCTGAGAAGCAGAGGTAGGTGTATCTCAGTGAGTTCAAGGCCAGCCTGGTCTACAGAGAAACTTTTAGGGCAGCCAGAGCTATACAGAGAAACCCTGTCTCAAGAGAAAAAAAAAGGAAGAAGAACATGTAGAAATACAACAAAAAAGGAAGTTAGATTTCTTGGTAAAGTCTTTCTTAGTTATTGCAATATGCAATTACAATACAAATCTCAGCAATAGATTAAAAACACTGAAATGGCATCCTGTGGCTTTTGTTAAAATGATTTCTTATGATAACAATTAAATGTGCCCTCCTGAAGGCTAAAGATTCTCCTTTTAATGGGATGAGGCAATTCAAGGTCCTTTTCAAAGGGAGGAATAAATTGAGCATGGTGGACCAGATTTGTAAACTGACTATAAACTCAGAAACCAGGAAAGAAGGTTGAGAGAGGCCAAACTGAGCTACATAGTAAGATCTGTCTCAGAAACCCAACCAATACAGGAAGGGAACAAAAAGGAAATAAGCAAAAAACACTGCACTATATCACATTGAAAATGAGTCCCGTGAGAATAGGGAACTAAAACCTAATACACATAAAATATGTGTTAGTCACAACTTAATAAATGATTGTTATATATAAGAATTTAACAAGTTACCAAAAGCTGAGCATGGTGGCACACACTTGTAATCCTAGCAGTTCAAAGTCAACCTTTTCTACACATAGTTGAGTTCAAGGATAGTCAGAGCAATATAGTGAGACCCTGTCTCAAAAAATAAAAACAAAAAAAACCCAAAACAAGTAAGCAAACAAACAAAACACAAGTCATCAGATCATGGGATTATTAACAGATACAGAATGTTCAATACATGTTTTGCATGATGTTGAAAAAAACTTTCATTTATTTTTAAGTCTTTTAGTCATTTTTACTTGTAAATATGTTAATGCAGGTTTTGTTTGTTTTGCTTCTAACAGGCATCAATTCAAGGAAAATGCAGAAGGTAGGCCATCTGGAAATGGTACTCCATAAGGAGCATTCAGAACTTGCAAATATAATAGATTTTAAATAAGGAAATCTGCCTTGAAGCAGGAACAATTTTAAAATTTCTCTACATATTTCTAGTTAAATATCATTTAAATGTAAAATTTATATTTTCACACCACTTATTCTCAAGTATTCTTCGTCACTTCAGCCTTCTATAATTAAATTAATACACCTGATTAACAGGAGAAACAATCAGTAAGAAAAAGTGGTATGATACAGGCAATTGGAAGGATTATCTACTGCACTGCTTCAACCTTTCAGCCCTGCACACTCTGAAAGTCTAGTTACCCCTTTCTAAGGACTATACTCCTTCTTGGCATCCCTAGATCCTTTGAAATAGTAGGAAATGATGGCTCCATTTGGAAAAACAGCACATTTACAAATCCTCTGCCTTCTGTGCTGATGCAACAGTGGCATGAATGTTAAGGAGTAATCAAACTTCCGGATTAGATTTCAGGTTTGCCCATGGGAGAGAATTCGGTCCTGTACTGTAAATCTGGTCAAAAGACTATAAGCTATGAAGGTCACTGACCCTACAGGGCAACCTCCTGCTACTACTACTTTGCTAAATATACACTGAAATGTTGACTATAACTAGACATTTAGTAAATTTGATTATTATATGTGAGAATCTCTTGTTTCATCTTGATTATAGGCCTGACTAGATAGACACATTGTTAAGCTGCCATCTAAATATTTGTTTATAACCATAGATTTGAGCTACTCTCAACCGTGGTCAGAGAAGGACCTCTGTGTAGTTGGCAGAAGTTAATGCAAAGACTCATACCTGATCAAAGTGCTGGGAATAAGTCACTGTTGAGTGCTCAGACCTACTAAAAACATCTGTATGCATCTACTGCCTCCTATTCCAGGTCTCTAAGGCTCAGGGATCACTGTAGATAATAGGATAGATCAAATGTAAGAACTGGAGGATGGGAGGATGCTGTGAAATGCTGACTTCTGAACCTGGTGTGGCCACTGCACTCATTAACTCACAAGAGCCAGTTTCTGAACACAAAATCAAGCCAGTGGACATTCCACCATGGCTTGCAGCCCTGTCCGTGCTGAGGAGCTACTGGCAGTTGATGGCTGCTTGAAGAGTCATTTTCCCTCAGAAATGTGGCATCTGGAAGGGGTTGCTCATACTCCGGATGATTCTATGCTCATATGCATACGGGTACTATTAATTAGACTCAGTGGGTTATAAAAAGAGATGGGTCCAAGCACAGTGGGTAAGAGATGAGACCCCTCTCATATGATATGATTCAAAAACGTATAAAATCATCAAAGAACATTAAAATGCTCTATTTTGGACTCTTGTAAACTAACAATTTAAATAATGAACAAAATGGCATTAAACCAAGACCTAAAAATAAAACCTTGAGAATGAATAAGGAGATTTAAGAATCTGGGTAACAGTGAGATTGGTTCCTCAGGAGTAAGCAGGCTCTTAAGATGGCCCAACAACTGTCATTAACACTGGACTTGGGTTGTAAAGTCCGTCCCATATATCTAGCCCATACAAGTGCTTCATCTTACATATGGGGCTGAGTAGACCTGAACCATTATGGGATGTCTACCTGAAGCAGACACCATATTAAACACCACACAAAGGAAGCATATGTTTTTGTTTTTATCATGTTCACAGACCTCATGTATACTTCATCTCTTTTCTTGCAGCCAAGTATCAACTTTGGAGATAAGAGGCTTTGGTACAGTCTAAGTATTGAACCCAGTTATTAGATAGACAAAACAAGCCACTCACACTACCATTCAGTTATACTCTCAACTCAGAACATAGCTTCTTTTTTAATGGATTGTGTTCTCATAGGAAATTAGTAGAGTTTAGTACAAAATGTTTCAGATCAGTAACAAAATGCATGATTTTAATGGCCTGAGCCATCTGCATATAACTAATATGGTTAAAATTTTAGTATTTGTGCCCTAAACTGATCATTTAGTAACACTAATGTCTTCTACACAATAGTTTAAATAATTAAAATGTTAGATAAGACAAGTTTCTATAGTTATAGAGAGAAATGATGTGAATAGGAGAGCAAAGTTCATGACTTAAGAGCTGGATCATGACTTAAGAGCTGGCTTCAATCCTGGACAAGTTATTTGGCATCTGAGTTTTTACCTCTACTGCAGTGTGTAACAGTTCCCATGTTAATAGGATTCTTGAAGATTTGATGAGAAAATGGTGAGGTCCTAACACCAGTTAACATTACTGTTCTTGGTTACTGAGCTTAAGAACACACAAAATGAAGGTAAATTCCGTAACATTAGAGTTCTTCTGTAATTTAGTTTGGTTCACTATCATTTTATTTAGAGTTCTTAGAGACTCCAAGAGAAAAACAATCAATCAGATATATATATATATATATATATACATATATATATATATATAAAATCAAGATGAACTAAGAAGTTCACATATAGTAAAAATTAAAAAAAATTCAACATTACATCATTTAAGTGAAAATGCTAACACGTGGCGTTATGAGTGAAAGTGTCTTAGAATTTTCTACCAATCACTGGGCATCCACCATCGAAGATGAAACTGAATACACATAACTGAAAAAATTCTTACCTTGAATGCTAGAGTGAAGAACTGAAAACTGTTTATAAACAAGGAGCAGGGAAGTGTGAGTTGTTATGACCTGACACTCTAAATGCTTAAATTGAGACTTACATAGTCATTTACCCTTCATGTTTACAGGCACCATTTTAGCGAGACAAACAAAACAAAAAGACTCACCTGTGGAACCACACTCTGTATGTAGGGTGGTGGCTGCTGCTTCTGCTGAGCGGCACTTTCTATTGCTGCTTTAGCTACAGTGTTTGCATTCACTCCTGCTGGTACAGCAACCATCGTTGCACTGCTGCCAGCATTGTTAGGGTCACTGATTGTAACAATTCTAACTCCTACTTTATTTGGAATTCCTGGGACTGCTTCCCTATCATTATCTTCTGCTGGCCTCTTTACAGTTTTGCATTCAGCTGTGCCATTTGTAGACCGAACATCAGATGATAGGGCAGAATGGGACACTCTAGATCCTGAGTGGGGGACGGCTAGGATTTGATGACCCTGTATAACAGGGGTTGTAGAATGTGGTGAGACAACCACACTTGGGCGTTGCTGAGGCACATCTGAATTCAAACTTGAAGCTAGAGGTCCATTAGGCAAATCAGTACCACTGAATTGCTGTGTTGCCACACTTGAAGCTTCCTGCATACTGCTTGTGGACGGTGACCCACCCAAAGTTAACACAGGTCCATTAGAAACTCTTTCTAATTGATCACCTTTGGCAGTATCTTGCTGAGTAGCATCTGAAGTCCCCTGCGGTTCTACTGGAGATATCTCACCATTTCCTACATGATTAGAAGTTTTGTGATTTGGAATGTTTTTGCTTAAATGAGAACCATCTCCTTTATCAAAATCACAGATCCCATTAACGAGTGTTTTTTTCAAATCACTTTTTATATCCTGCATGTCCATTTGTTCTGAGTTCTGTTTTCCAGATGCTCCATTCTCACCTAGTTCCAAGGATGGCCCATTACTAATTAGTGAGCACTGATTAGTCTCACTTTGAATTTTCCCTGAGTTTGAAGGAGGTAGACTTGAGTCACTGTACTTTCTTCCATTTAAAAGACTTCCCACCTGTATCTCACTTTCACTTGTATCCCCATTGCTGGTGTTTGTAGTTCCTCGTCGACAAGACGGATTCTCCATGACTTCAATTTTCCGTTCATGAACATGTAAACCTGTTGCTTCCTTTGCTTCCTCCTCCTTTTGGCAAATTATTTTATCGCCTTTGAATGGGGGGGTAGCAGTGGTACATGGTGATTGTCCAGCTGGAAGCGTTTGCACCTGAAGTCCGGCTCCCGCCTGTGCTCCGCTCATGCTAATTCCTGCTGGAGCAATGAGCTGAGCTGCATTTCCCTGACTCACAGTCGCAGTCGCAAAACTGGTATTTGGCACAACTGTAATGGTTACCTGGTTGCCAGAAGTCCCTTGGAAAATTGTTGCTGGGCTGTTTGAGATCAGTGGACCCGGCAATATTTGTAAGTTCGAAATGGGCACGGTTTGCACTCCCCCTGTTGGTGGCATTGCACTTTGGACCAACTGAACATTTTGCTGTCCAACCAATAGCTGTTGAGCTGGAGTTTGCCCCTGCACTCCAAAACCAGCTGCTTGGTTATTGGCCACCTGATAGACCACCTGAGGGCTAGGAGCTCTTGCATTGTTAGGGGGAGGAATCTGTGGTGCTGGGAGGATAAGCTTACCCCCTGGGGTTGAGGGACCCCGCTTTGGAAGCAGCAGTTGTTTTATCAGACTAGACTCATTGGATGCAGGCTGGGCAACTCCTGCATTTGTTTGCTGGGGCTGAACTTGCATTTGTACTTGTTGTGGCTGTTGAACTTGTACCTGTACCTGCTGGGTGGGAGGTGCTGGTGAATGCTGCTGCTGTTGCTGCCTCTTCACAGACAGCATTTGACTGACAGTAGGAGGTGGCCCCTGTGATTGAAGAGTGGAAGATGATGACATGGCAGTAGGGACTTGGTTATTAGTAGTTGGGACAGGTGATGGCGAAGAAGATGGAGTTATGTTTGGTTGCCCAGTTAGCTGAACTGTCTGACCAGCTGGGAGAGCTGCTGGATTAGCAAGAACAATTTGGTGAATGGCTGGTGCATAAGTTTGACCTTGTTGAGCTGGCTGGCTTACAATCACAACACTTTGCTGGGTTGGCTGCTGTGGTTGCTGAATAGGCTGCTGTACCACTGTTGGTGAAACTTGCTGAGAAGGAAGCGGTTTGGGTGCAATGTTCTGGAATCCTACCCTGGAGGGCTGTGGACTTGGAACACCAGCTATGGTAACCACCTGTCCTGTAGCTACCTGGAAATTCTGGACTGAAGTTGCTGAAACGATATTGGATGCTGAAGTTGTTACATACTGGGGGGGTGCTATGATAACAGTGTCTTGTGGCTGGCTACCAGCTGCTGTCTGCTGAGATGAAGTGTGCATAGGCTGTGGTGATGTGGTGATTAATTGTTGACCCTGTGAAACTGTAGACGTACATGCTGGTATGTTCTGTACTCTTCCAAATATATGACTCTGTGGTACAGTTTGCTGAATTACTGTAACAGGAGTGCCTGAAGGTATCTGTCCTGGTACCACTGTATGCAATGACGATGGTTGTGGCATCACAGATGGATGGTGAAGCAATGTCTGAGAATTCACAACTGTAACAGGTTGTGGCCCTGTACTATGATTCTGAACCACAGAACTCTGTGTAGGTCCTCCACCAAGAGCAACACTCACAGGAACTGCTGTCTGGGGCATAGAATTCTGAATTACTGTTGCCTTAACGACCTCACAAGGGATTGGAGCTTTATTCTGAATGACAGTCACTGGAGCATTTTGTTGCTGGTGGGTATGAACTGAAGGATTTGGCGGAATTCTAGAAACAGTCTGTGCCACAGTATGAACACCTTGTACTGGAAAAGACATTTGTGTTGCGGTCAAATTCGAAGATTGATTGGTAACAGGAGTCCTCTGAAAATGATTTCCTACAACTTGTGATCCATGAGGGATTCCTGTATGTACGAGAAAAAGGAAAGTTCCAAGTGAAATGACTGTGGAAGCCAAATTTCTTTTGTCTTATTTAATACAAAAGGGCGGTGTTAAGAAATTAATGCCCCCAAAAGAGGAAACATTCGAGCATGATAACACCCATGAGAAGCACTGTAAAAAACACAGGGCATAGTCATCACTTAATATACATAACATGCATTTAAATTCTGGTCATACATAAGCAATACTTAAAAAACTGAAAAACTTGAGTGAGTATGCTGCCTTTTGCCTGTTAATCCCACTTTCAAGAGGATCCCAAGTTTGAGGCCAGCAAAGACCTGCCTATGAATACAATAAATATTAAAAGTTAAAATTAATACCTGCAGGTGAAGGAGCTGGAGATATATCAGCAACAGAATCAACACGAACAACAGGAGTGGAAACTGGCTGCTGCTGATAGTACATCTGGATGGGGAGTGGAATAGCCCTCCGCTTCACTCCTATTACATGGATATGTGCCTGTCCACTGTTACTGGAATCCTCCACTCTCTTCACTGTATGATTTGGAAAAACTGTTCTGTAAAATAACACATACTCAATTATGAAAACCAGCAAAAGAACACAATACCGCCTCCAGTAATGCTTAGAGCACTGCCACTGCTACTAGTGTATGGACCAGTGTGCTTCACAACGTAAGATTCTACTAGTGTATGGACCAGTGTGCTTCACAATGTAAGATTCTACTAATATATGGACCAACGTGATTCACATCGTAAGATTCTACTAGTGTATGGACCAATGTGCTTCACAACGTAAGATCCTACTAGTGTATGGACCAGTGTGCTTCACAATGTAAAATTCTACTAGTGTATGGACCAGTGTGCTTAACAATGTAAGATTCTACTAGTGTATGGACCAGTGTGCTTAACAATGTAAGATTCTGCAAGAGTGGAATGCAAACAAAGATATGTAGACGATTAATTCTCTCTAACTAAAAACCTTTTGTTATTAACAATGTTGGGTTTTAAGCAATTCCACATATAACCAGTTTAAAAACATATTTTTATGAATTTAGCAAAGTATCAAAAAATCTCATCGTTGGTCAGATGCATATTAATTACATATTAGAATTCAAGACTTAAGAAGAACTATGTCAGCCGGGCGGTGGTGGCGCATGCCTTTAATCCCAGCACTCGGGAGGCAGAGGCAGGCGGATCTCTGTGAGTTCAAGACCAGCCTGGTCGACAGAGCTAGTTCCAGGACAGGCTCCAAAGCCACAGAGAAACCGTGTCTCAAAAAACCGAAAACAAAACAAAACAAAACAAAAAACAAAAAAAAAAAAAGAACTATGTCTTCAACATGCCAAAGTAGATAGGAGAAAAAGGAAAATTTGATTTCTTTTCTTTCTTTGATAAACCTCACCCTGCCTCAACACTGTGACTTTACTTAAGCCTCCACTGCACGAAGTCAACGTGTGGGCAAGTTCAAGCAGTAGAGATGCACAAGTCAGCCTTGTGGTGTTTTCTCCAGTGTGCAAAAGCAACCAACATGAATGAACTTTACTTTGAAAAACCATGCACTTTACCTCAGGCACCTGTAAAACCCAGTTGATGTGAGGATGCCTCCACGAGCTAATTTACTACAAGTTGAGAGATACTCAGAATACATTTCTGCTCGCGAGACTGAACAATCTGGATTTACTTCAAAATGAGCATTTAGCCTAAAAAAAGAGAGAGATTAAGGCATTATATAAAACTGGAAACCCCATCTTTAGCTATATTAAAAGATAATGTTATACTAACCACATTTTACTACAACATACGTCAGGAGTAAAAAAATACACACTGGGTTTTTGACAGATTTAATGAAACAGACCAATTGCTTATCACACTTACAGCAGTATTATAAACCAGCCACAGCCACATCTCAGCACAGGAAGGAAGGTCTGTTAGCAGCAAATGTTCTCTAAGAAGAAGTGTTACCCAATGGTTATCTGCTGGTGTACCTGTCTTGCAATAATTCCTAATCAAAGATAACATACTATGCACTGAGATCAAGGAAATAGTGGGAAACTGAACTCACTTTTTCTTTGCTCCTGGATCAAATTTCTTCAGCCACGAGTCACCAAAGCTTTTTTCAACTATGCCATCAAACAACGACATACTACAAACTGCCACTCTCATCTCAAAACACTTCCACTTGCTACTTGATAACAAACTAACATATACTTCTGTTTAGAGTAACTTCCATCTATAGGAATATAAGTAAGTGTGATAAGCAATTGGTCTGATTCATTAAATCTGTCAAAACCCCAGTGTGTATTTTTTACTCCTGACGTACGATGTAGTAAAATGTAGTTAGTTTGAAGTATTAGTATAATACATTTTCTTTTAATATAGCTAATTATATAGGATTAGAAATCTAGTTAGCTTTGTAAAATCTATTTCCAGAACTCACTTTGCAAAATAGGCCAACTTGTTTCTTACATATTTCATCAAATAGTAACAATGATAAAATATTTTCTTTCCTCCTTGTCAGAAAGTGGCAGGAATATAACTGGGATGTGAAAAGTCTGCACGCACACACACACACGGTTTAATGTGGTGGTGGTTTGTGTTCTTTTAAACTTTCACAATCCTCTGTGGCCTCAGAGTTCAAGAGCAGACAGAAAACATCGTTTACTTTGTTTAGTACTGCAGAAGGCTAATAAATCCCACTGGCATTACAAGAGTCCTCAAGAATAAAGGGTTAATGTGCAACAATCCAGAAAGAAGGTGAAAAAAAAGCAGACTGAGATATTGGAAACCAAAACCTGGTCAGAACAGAGCACAGCAGTCTGGGAGCACTCAGAGAAACAAGACACGAAAACGGCACCGCAGCACAGTGACAGGAGTCTGGGCTGGACACGACAATGGAGGAAGGGAGAGGAGTTTTCAAGTGGTCACATAAACAATGTCTGCACAGCTCCCACCAGAGCCTCGGCCGCTCTGCACATGCTTTGCTCAGAGCGGCTGAGATCAGATGACGCCATCTTCTCCAGGAGGCAGTACTGTCAAGTTGTTTATCTTAAGGTAGACACCAGCTATTCTATCATGTGATTAATTCTCCCTTATTCATCATGGAAAGAAAGCTGGACTACCTTTATTTTTTTTTATTTTTTTATTTTTTTATTTTTTTTGGTTTTTCGAGACAGGGTTTCTCTGTGGCTTTGGAGCCTGTCCTGG
>NC_022017.1:8692365-8700145 GCF_000317375.1 Microtus ochrogaster
GCTCTGTAGACCAGGCTGGTCTCGAACTCACAGAGATCCGCGTGCCTCTGCCTCCCGAGTGCTGGGATTAAAGGCGTGCGCCACCATCGCCCGGCTGGACTACCTTTAAATAAGGAGTTTTGCTTTAAGCCAGGTGTGCTGGCAGCTGCCTGTAACCTCTGTACTTGAGAGGCAGCACACATTCAAGGATACCCTGGGCTACACAGGAAGGACCTGCCTCAAACACAAAAACAAAATCAAAGAAGATATTTATCAAATAAAAAAAAATAACTGGTTCTACTTTTTTCAACACTAGTCCAATTTAGTTTTAACAAAATAATTTGACAAGAAAATACTTTCTACTGACAAATATTATTTCCTACAATGCAAAAAAAAATTTTTTAACACAAATTCTATTGCAGAGGCATTAAATGTCATAATTTAAAGACATTCCAGTTAGGCTGTTTGAATTTATAAATTTTTGATGAATTCTTTTCTTTCAAATTATGCCAAAGTCTAGGTGAGATGACTTACACACTTAGACCTGACTAAATTACAAACTCAGACCTACTCTTACTAAGAGCTGCTGGGTCACTAAGGAACTCGTTTCTTTCCTGTTGCTTTGTTCTTCCCAAGGACTTTAAAGCTGTGACAGGAACAAGTCACTTACCACTGACAAGCAAACTTTTCACTATCTATTTCCACTATTCCTGGAGGTGGAGCGGCATGCTGTGTTACAACTGTTCTGGAAGCTAAAGAAAAGATACATTAGTATATCACTTAAAAAATGTGGTCAGTATATGCTACATTCATGGGCACTGAACCGGTTCTTATTTATAAAGAATATCTTCTACAAAGGTATGGAAATACATGGGAAAAAAAACACAAAAAATTAGAGAAAGAAAGCAAAGTGAGCATATATTATATCAGATATTGTTTTAGATTCTTCCTATTTTGCTTAGCCTAATGGATAATTAGCTACTAGCAATATAAACTATTTTTCCCATCCTCAGAAACTGACTGAATACTTTATATATTTATTATTTTCCCAGTTCTTTGTTGTGTAGTTACAGGGAAGAAAATCAAGTCACAAAGTGATTAAAATAGAACCAGGCCTGAGTAAAGCGGTGGACCTGCGTGGAAGGAGTGCAGTCTGGTGGCAGTGTGCTTGCCTAACCTAGGTACAATGCCTTCATTCAGTCTCAGCACTGAAGTCAATAAATAAACAAGTGAACAAACAGAAAGGCTAACACCGCCAGCTTGATAAACATCTGTCAGCTGTTGCACAATGCATTAAAAACAATAAATTCATTTTTTAAAAAGATGAGTATTAATTCTATAGAATTTCTAGATTAAGATGGAACAGAAAGCAAGAGAGTTACCAATTCAAGGCTAGCCTTGGCCTCATGAAAAGACCTATTTCAAAAAACAAGCACAGAAATTTTGCTTCATATAAATAATAAAAATTAGCTTTGTGGGGGTAGACCCCGAGTGTGTGCTGGCACACAAGCACTAACAGCAGCATGTTCTACCCCAGCTATATTAGTTTGGTTTTGTGGCACACATTTTATGTATTAAATGAGGGAAATCTGTACCATCAAGATTTTTAGAAGAATGGAATAAAAACATATGATACAAGGCACTTTATAAATATCAGAAGCAGCACACTGAAATATAGTAATGTTCAATATTGAATACTACTTCAATTTTCTTAGCCCAGTGATCCACATCAATAGCATCAGCATATCACATGAACTTGTTAGAAATGAAAGTTCACAGGTCCCACCTGACTAGAAAATTCAGAACTCTGTGCTGTACATATGTCTTCAGATGATTCTAATCAGCAAGATTTATAACAATGTCTTGTACATACCATTTTAGAAATAAAACCTATCTTAAGAGGAGGCAACAAGTCAAGCATTTCATAATTCTTTGGTTTTTAACAAGAAGAAAGAAAGCAAAAAAAAAGGGGGGGAAAGAGGGAGGGAGACAGACAAACAACAAAAAAGAAGAGAGCTATAGTTGCCAGATGAACAATAAAAATAAGCTTAATATTTTTTGGATGATTGTTTAAAAAAATTCAAAGATTCCAAGTTCTCTCCTTGTCGATTCATTGACATGACCTAGATTGTCAACTTGTATCTTTAATGCAAACTCAGGGGTCACACAGGTGGCCAGGCTAATCTACATGGGTCACAAAGCACAACCAAGTCTTAAATGGGAAAGGGACTGCTAGTGGTGAGAGAGAGAGGGTTAGAAGAACGGAAGGAGAAAAAACAGGGAATAATCAGAATACATTGTTTACACAGAAAATGTCACCAATTTAAAAAAAAGAGAAAACAGGATTAATGCTGGTTCCGCTCCATTCTAGCAATAACAGTGCACATCCACACATATGCTGCATGGATAGTTCTGGGCCCTGAGAATACTTCCAAGCACCTCACTTTGCACTTAAAGATTATTTAGAAACAAGGCCTGTGCTTACTCTTGTCTGATGTACTATTTACTACTGAAACTTGTCATTATAAAACAAACTTCTAAAAAGAGTTTCATAAAGAAACAAACATTTACCAAGTGTACTTTAAGGCTGGGAACATGTGAAGTGATGGAAAGAGACTCCAAGCATAAGCCATTACAGTAGGAAAAGGATTAGGAGGCCACAAGGGTGAGGACGAAGTAAAGGAGGGCTTTCTACAGTAGGCGACATTGTGAAAGCATTTCTGTCATTTTGGCAAGGATGTTAGGATTGAACTCAGGTTGTGCTGCCATGGATGTGCTTTGACACTGACCCAAATTCTTAGTCTATACACATTTGAAAAATGCTTTATGGCATCAAAATTCTAATAGCTATAAAGAACACGGTATTATTTTTAAAAGCCAGTTTAATATCCATCAAGAAAATATACTTTTTGCAATTATTTAAATTATGATGAAATAAAGATGCTGACCTAAAAACAGCTAAAATACTTTCATGATGATGAAGAAGGCAAAGTTTCAAGATAATCCTTCCATAAGAGAGCAGTACTACACCGCAGAAGTGTCCTGCTACAAAGAATAGCCAAGTGAATGCTCTCCAGCTCAAAGTTAATTCTCTCAGTCTCTAAAGTCCTCCTTCCACCTCTGTGATTCACTTACTACCTAAGTGAATAATCTACAGGTCATTAATGCTTACCTGTCTTCATTAGACAAATGAGAGAGCTAGAGGGTAATACACAAATAACTTGCTCAGGAATATACTGATCCCATGAATAAAACCACAAAAAATAAGCACTGATTGCTTATACATCCCTCATATTTCGTTAATTGTTCTGAATCTGCCTCCTCTATTTTATCTAGTCCTCCCTCAGTGCTCACCTTGATCTTGCTGTACCTATAATATAGGCTAGCTATGAAATCCGAAGTAATATGTCTTCTTTAGCCAACTCTTTGTAAACATTACTTCTTTGCATTGCACATTTGAATTTACCCTAAGTATCAAATCTTACACACCCATAAGCATATTGAAAAAGAACATATGAAAACACTAACCTGGGCCAGATGCTACATGGGCCTGGGTTTGGACCTGCTCTATAGCTTGGGGCCTAATTTCAGATAAAACTTGATGACTGGAGCTTGGATGTTCAACGAGTTTCACTGCAGCTAGTGCATCAGGGCCAAACATCTGAATGTCCATAGAAACCAGACACACTAGCATATCTAAAATTAAAGGAGAGGAATTAGTTAATAATATTATAAATCAATATCAGAATTATGGGTGAACTATTAAAAAAAGAGAAGCAGCCCAATCTCTAAAAATATTTTAGTATCTGAGGAAGAAACTAGATGTCTTCATTTTTAAAATGTTTCCAAAGTAATTCTGATATGTGTCCAGATTTGGGGATCACTGATATGGAAACTGACCTTTTAATTTCTCAATAACATCATCTTTAAGTTAAATCTTTATTAACCTTGATCTAAGTGTTCATCCCTACGAAAGGCAGAATGCTAACATAGCATGTCAGTGAGTATATCTAAACTAGTGAGGCTGCAAGGGTCAACTCACTGCTCTTTAAGACAGTGCCACTGTGAGCACGTGCAGAACCAAAAGGAAACTTGTCTCATTTGAGCCACTTACTAACCATCACTGATGACTGTCTGCATAGGGAGTTCTGAAGGAGTCGGGCACAGTGGCCCTGTTAACTTAGATCTGACTTACAATAGGAACATGCTGACAGCTACAAAATCAAGTTTGTCATACAGCAGATGTTCCTTATCATCTAAAAGGTTTACGTAAAGTTGCATGTCTGAGGGAGTAATAACTTTTCAACACTACACAATAAATCCTCAATGCCAAAGTTTCCACACCATATCGTATTGGTTTTCCTCAATAAAGAAAATACTTGTGCCAAAGATGTAGTTCAGTTGGTAGAGTGTTTATCTAGCATGCACAAAACTCTGAGTCTCATCCCCAGCAAGGTGGTGGCTCATACCTGTTATGTCAGCATTCGGGAGATGGTTTTGAGCCCAGCTCAGGCAACATAAGACCCTGTCTCAAAAAATAAAATAAAACTGTTGATGTTGTCTTACCTATGCTCTTTTCTACTTTTGCAATTTTTGTGCAGGCAATATCTCCCATTTCAGTGAGCATGTACAGCACCTCTAGTGTGGAGGTTACAAGTAGCACATCAGGCAAAGTGAGGTGACAAATTATCTCTCTGTATGAGTCTTGATCCACATATTCACAAATCAACACACCATTATCTTCTGCTTTGCAAAGATTTCCCAAAATTTCCATGCCTGCAAGAGCACATATGTTTTGTTTTTGAAATAAATAATAAAGTTTGTTCACATGAAATAATAAAAAAAATTGAGTTCTCACCCCTCATCTTTAAAAACCTATCCCTTGACATTAGGCATTTTGTAACAGTATGGAACATCAGATGAGTAGTTTTGAAATCAACAGGGTCCAATAAAAGCTGGAAGAAAGAAAGGACACCATCACTGAGCTATGCTTCTTCCCAAACTGCATTTTAAACTTAATAAAAATGAACAAGACAACGTTGTATTACTTTAAAAATATAAGTGACATGGAAACAGTTATCATTAAATTTGTAGTATCCTTTCAAATGCCCCCCCCCAGAAATATGACTCTTCTACACCACCTTTCAGCCACAAATATACATAACCATTTAAAATCTGGCAAATATAGGCAGATACAGAATGTAACATTTCAAAATTTTAAAGTAAATGTGGATAAAAACAAAAAGACATGTTAAGGAAATGCCACATGCTTACCTCAGCTGCAATA
Organism: Microtus ochrogaster; assembly: GCF_000317375.1. NCBI lineage: Eukaryota > Metazoa > Chordata > Mammalia > Rodentia > Cricetidae > Microtus > Microtus ochrogaster. The sequence continues at coordinate 8,697,632 of NC_022017.1, forward strand.
TTTCCTAATGTGTCAAGGCCTAATTGCCTTAATGAAATAAAATGACTATGAGCAGAGAGTAATAAGAAACGAAGACAGGTGCGATTAGCTGCCAAGAGCTTCACATTGCCCTCCTCAAAGGAGAGGTTCCGCAGAATCACTGCGATCTGAAGGACCCGCTGTCCTTCTATGTCATTAATGCCCAGCTTTCGAGGTGGATGAAATAAAGATTCCCAAATCCATTCTCCTGATGTATCTTCTGCAACAAAAAATACAAATTTCCCTGAAGCTGCTATTTCATTTATTATTGTTATTCTAAAAGTAAGTAATAAGCTGACCTGTGCTGACTGACTTACCATGAGACTTGTTTCTGTCAGAAATTAGGTCACGCACTTCATTGTCATCAACAATGTCTTTCCAAAACTGCAATGAGAAATGCTGATGATTTAAAACAAATATTATATTACTTTGATAAATGTTACATAAAACAAAACTATTTTTTTAAACTATTTTTCCATTCCTATGGATTGTGTTACAACCTATGGATTTTTTTTTTTGACATAACCACTTGCTTTTCACGCAGCTTAATAAAAAATTTTTATAGACCAAAAGTTCTTAATCTGGGTCCACAGAATCTTGTAAGGTATCTGGGAATTTGGATGGGGAAGAAAAATGGCATCTTAATATTCTTAAGTGGATTCAAGCATTTCTTCAGTGGTTTCTTCTCCTACAGGTACTATCTACCAAAGCACAGCGAGATTAGAAGCACCTGTGATTTCTCAACCACAGGAATTGCACATATTTTCAGGTTGTCTTACAACTATGCAAACTGTGATTTATGCAGATCAATACATGTAAACTGCATCTATAACTTGTGTTATTATCACAGTGCCCATCTTTACAGGCTCTTCTGATACACAGAGTACACTGGTAGGGTGGATGTTTTAAGTTGCTTTCCAGTGTTTCCAAACGGTCTTTGAACTTTACATAGAAAGAGATGAGTCCAAACCTACAAACTGTTAAACAGACTTTCAGGACTTACACAGATCTATTTTACAAAATTCCAGTTTGTCAAGGCTTGTGACCCTAACGTAGGTATAACAGGGGAAGTGGTTCATGTTTCATTCTAAAGACTGAAATGCACACACTGAGGTAACTGAGTTTTGGAAACAAATTTTTTTGATTTTGAGGTTATCAGTATGAATAAAGGTTTCCAGGCACACCAGACCACTGAGGGTCTACTACACAAACAAAAAGTCTTGCGGTATTTGGTAACAACAGAAAAGAACTAAGTTATTAAAGAAATACAAAGTTCAATAGTCAATTTAAAAAAACAAAAAACAAAAAACAAGAAACAGTAAATAATGAAGATACCAGATGTGGAAGTCAGAATGATCATGGATAGTAAGTAGCTCCAAAGAAATAAAAGACTGAGCATTTTGGCAAAGGAATGGAAACTAAAAGAAACAAATTCCAGAACTACAAAACAATAACTGAGTTTAAAAATTCAAGAAATGGGCTTAACAACTAACAATTGTCAAAAGTGAACACAGAAAGTTTGAATTTTAAAGAAAAAAAAAAAGATGACCATAAAAAGGTCTGTGAGAAACTACCTTAGTGGGAGGAAAGTGAGAACAAAGTAGGCTGGGTGTTAAGGAAAGAGATTTTCTAAATAAATTAAAGTTCTAAGCTGCAGAATGAAGAAATACTATTTCAAAGAAACTAAATAAAAGTGTAGGGATGTAGAACTTCTTAAAAAGAAAGACAAAGAAATAATCAATGCAGGCAGACAAAAAAGACAGAGAACTTTAAAGTGACAGCAGAGTTTGTAGAACCCAGAACACTTAGGGAACAGAAAAGTAGTGGAACAAGGATTTTAGGGGAAATGGTCTGATGGGGCTTCTGGCCAGGTAAATAATGGAGCAATGGGTACCGGTGTACCAACTTTCCATAAACTAACATGCATGGAAAGTATTTTCACGATTGGACAACAGGTGTGCAGGACTGAGAGCACGGAAATAAAGGAGCAAAGGGTTGCACACCGATCACCCACAATTCTATTTGTACTTTATTTCTGGGCAAAGACGTACAAACAGAAAGAAACTCAAGAGACAGTGACTGCTAACATGAGCAGATTGTTTAGGGCTTACTTCAAACCAATGCAGACAGCATCTGAAAGCCAATCTGTAGCAATAAGGAACCATGTAGCAAAAGCTCCACAAATCTAGTAGGGGTACCAAAGTTGTACATCTGTACGGTAATATTCCACACAATAGGAAAAACATGGAAACAACACTACAGAGGTACGACAGAAGTTCAGAGAACAGAGAAAGTTTGTAAACTGAGCTAATTCAACAGAATTCCTACAGATACCAAACACTGGGTAAGATTAATCTACACATATTATGGTACAAGTCTTCAGTGGCCTTTAATCTCCATGTATTCAAGACTTGGTCCCTGCAGGGAGAGGGTGGTACTGGCAGGCTGTAGAGAGCTTTGTGGAATGGGGTCAAGTAAAAGCTTTTTTTTTTTTTT
>NC_022017.1:8700245-8701473 GCF_000317375.1 Microtus ochrogaster
TGTAGACCAGGCTGGTCTCGAACTCACAGAGATCCGCCTGCCTCTGCCTCCCGAGTGCTGGGATTAAAGGCGTGCGCCACCACCGCCCAGCTAGTAAAAGCTTTTTAAATCACTGTGAGCATGCTCGCAAAAGGGACTGTGGTACCCTGCTCCTTTGTGTTCATTCTTAGTTCCTGGCGATGAGGGAGGAAATTTGCCCCACATATTATACTGTGCAGATGTGTTAAATTAGCACAGCACCAAGGCCACTCAGATGTCATTGAGTATAAACTAAAATAACCCTGTCCCTGATGAGGTCATTATCTCCAGTGTCTCACACATGTTAGGAATTCTACTACAGCCATTCTTGGAGGTAGAGATGATGCTGTAGGGATACAAAGCTGACTTTTAAAAACCTTGCTGCAACAAAGCTAAAACCAATGCAGCTACAGAGTTAAACCAACTAACAGCTAAAAACCTCTAAGAAAAAAATTAAAATTCTCTAAAAGAAACCAAAATGTAGACTTCGTGATGTAACACACAAATATCTGTAACTGAAAAAAAATAAAAACTTACTAGACATAAAAAACTAGGAAACCTGACTAATTATCAAGACCCAAAGAAACAAAAAAAATTTTTTTTTCAGCAAAATTAGTTCTTAAATAAGAAAGTTTAAACTTACTAGACATAAGAAACTAAGAAACTTGACTAATTATCAAGACCCAAAGAAACAAACAAAAAAAGTTTAAGCAAGACTAGTTCTTAAATAAGAAAGTTTAGAGACTAGACAAGGCTTAAAAAAAACTATATTAACAAACATACTCGAAAGGACTTAAAAAGAAAAGATAAAGGAAAAATAATAAAAATGATAAAAACATGATAAAGAAAAAATAGATAATAAACCAAATGGAAACTTTAAAACTGGGCTGGAGAGATGGCTCAGTGGCTGCTCTTCCAGGCGATCCAGGCTCAATTCAAGCTCACAATTGTAATAACTCTGGCGCCCTCTTCATAGGCAACACACACACACACACACACACACACACACACACACACACACACACACACACACACACGGAGAGCGAGAGCATAAAGATAACATTCAAGAAAACACTCATGTCCAAAGAAATAAACCTCAATTAAAAATCTTAAAGTTTAGCCGGGCGGTGGTGGCGCACGCCTTTAATCCCAGCACTCGGGAGGCAGAGGCAGGCGGATCTCTGTGAGTTCGAGACCAGCCTGGTCTACA
>NC_022017.1:8701573-8709111 GCF_000317375.1 Microtus ochrogaster
TTCGAGACCAGCCTGGTCTACAAGAGCTAGTTCCAGGACAGGCTCCAAAACCACAGAGAAACCCTGTCTCGAAAAACCACACAAAAAAAAAAAGTTACTAAAAATCTTAAAGTTTTAACTAGAAATGAAAACAAATAACAAGATTGTCTCATCTTGAGAAGATAAAAAGTCGACAAAAATACCATCCATATTGAAGTACACATGGGCTAAAAGATTTAAAAATTAGAATAGAATATTAGATGTGTGAAATATTATTGTTTAATATACCCAATAAAATTTGAGGGGAATGAAAATAACTTGACAGTTGTTAAACACTTTCCAAATTTCATATAAAATATCAAACCAGATTCACAAAGCTAAATGAACAATAGGGGAGGCATGTAATGAAAAATTCAAGACACAACCCAATGAGACTTAAAAAAAAATCAATAATAAAGAAAACATCTTTAAGTCAGAGATAAACTGCACCAACAAAACTGACTGACTGATGTGGGATTCCCCTCTGTATACTGTGAATACCATTGGTGACTAAATAAACTGTCTTGGGCCTGCACAGGGAAAACTAAACTGAATGCTGGGAGAAAGAAGCGGGGTGAGGGAGAAGGCATGTAGCCCTACTGGAGACAGCCACCAGAACCTTTAGCTGGTAAGCCACAGCCATGTGGCAATCAATACACATATTACTAGAAATGGGTTAAATTAAGATATAAGTGTTAGCCAATAAGAAGCTAGAGCTAATGGGCCAAGCAGTTTTTTAAATAATATAGTTTCTGTGTGATTATTTTGGGGCTGAGCAGCTGGGAACCCACAAGTGGCCTTCATTACAACAACCGGCTTCTTGAGAATAATGTTAAGCAATGAAGTATCATCTTCAAAGAACTGAGACAAGACCCCAAAGTCTACTATTCATGAACATACAAATCTCTTAATTTTGGAGGCACAACCAAAATTTCAATAAAATAAAAGGAGTTCAAACTCCATTAACATCATTAACATCATGAAATGTACTTAGTTGAAACATGATTTAAAGACATGATTGCATTCTGTGAAGAGGAAGAAATCAAGATCCAACCGGAAGCAAGCAAAAAGAAACACTGAGGAAGGAAAAACTGTGGTACAAGAACATCAACCATAAGAAAACTGTAGGGGCCAAACAAGCAGCAGACAATGTTGAATTCAAGGCAAGAGGTATTAGCTGACATGTTAGGAAGTATTTCATAATGGCACAAAATGGCACAAAGATCCGTCAGGAAAACATAATGATTGTTAACTACAGAAGTGATTAATAAGTTTGAATAGTTGAAGCAAAATGAGACAATTGAAAATGGATACAAATACTTGTATCATAGCTGGCAATTTCATTACTTCATTACTCAGTGAATCACAGAATAACAATTATTAATAGACAACATGTCCAATATAGCAGTATAAAAAATCCTTTAAGGCCCACTGGAACCACTAATGAACCAAGACCATACACTGGATTATAAAACAAACTTTCCTAAATGTCAAAGGCCTGAATCATAAGGAGCATATCCTTCAAAAACAATAGAATTTGACTGGAAATCAGTATGACTGATGATGATAAAAGCCATAAGGAAAAAAATCTACCTTATAGAAATTACAAGTATTCTTCTATGATACTTAGGAATCAAAAGTCACCAGGAACACCAGAAACTACTCTCGAACTAAATAATAATGAAAAGTGAACATAAAAGGGGTGTGCATGTGACTAAAGCAGTTTGTAGAATACAGTGCATAATAAATGAAGATATTGATAACAGAAAGACAAACAGATAATCTAAAAGAGAATAATTTAACTTATACATGGTGTGCTAATAACAACTGCACACAGGAATAGAACTGTTCCAGGATCCCTGCATCGTCCACGGAGTGGTGATAACAATTTACTCAAATTGCTCTAGTAAGAACAACTAGATAACAGAAAGGGGCATACGACCTCAAGTTACTAGTGAATAAACATTTGTAAAATGAACAGAACTTAGGGCTGGGTGTGATGCCTGCCTATAATCCTATCACTAACAAGGTGATTACAGAACTGCACAGGGGAGGCTGAGACAAGATTCTGAGTTTGATGCTACTCTGGGATACACAGTAAAAACTTGTTAAAAGAAACACCCCCGCCCAACACATCCACCACACATCCCACCAGCACTATTCAGTCCTGGGGGTAAGACCCAAACAAAACCAAAACTGGCTATAAATTCAAGAAGCTGCCAGGAATCAGGAAAACTGAAAATCAATTAACAAAGTTATTTGGTTTCTGGGAACCAAATCCCTTTCTAAATAAGTCAGTACCAAAAGGGAAAACAGGAAACTGAAGTATAAGGAAAACAAAACATCATAAATACATACTACAAGGCTAACAGTGTACTGAGAGGGACTTCACTGCCTTAAATGTATTGTATACATTAGAAAACCAACCTTCAAGCCTTAACTTGTTAGAAAGGTGCAACATACCAAAGCCAAAGAAAACAGCATAAAGATTTATGAACAGCAGGATATAAATGAACAGCAGCAGTTGGCTTCCTCAAATCACCACACTCACGTCTTTGTCTGCACATAATTAGTAATTAATTATACTACTGCTACTGTGACTGTGTAAAATATTCTGTGTAACTTAAAATTTCAGCATCAACTCTCCTGAATTAAGAAAACTATCTAATTCTATAAACAACAGGTATGGATTTTAGGGGGTAAGGTAAGAATATGAGACAGGATCTTTGTTTAGTTATGAAGAAGGAATTAGGAATAAAGCTCTATCATAGCAAGAAATTTAGAGGCTTAATAGTCTCAGTATCCCTGAATTTTGAGTAAGCTGTTCACCACTGGCTTGCTCTTCAGTTTCCATGGGCTTGGTTTCTACTCCTGAGTCAATGGGCATTAACACAGTGACTTCAGAACAGTATTTATTTGTCTTTAAATGTCTTGCAAATTTAAGATAGTAGCATAAGTAAATGAAATAAAGAAATAAAACAAGACTGGAAAAAATACAAGGGACTAATCCTGTGAGCCAGTAACACCTGGCTCACAAGTTTTATTAGGGTGTTGTGGTCTGAATAAGAACGACCCTCATAGGCTCATATAGTTGAATGTTTAAATACCAGGGAGTGGCACTATTTGAAATGATTAGAAGGATTAGGAAGTATGGTCTTATTGGAGGAAGTATGTCATTGGGGGTGGGTTGTAAGGTTTTAAAAGTCCACGCCAAGAGTCTCTCTTTGTCGACAGATCAGGATGTAGTTCTTAGCTACTGCTCCAGAGCCATGCATGCTGCCATGCTCCCTTTCATCATACAGGACTAAACCTCTGAAACTGTAACAAACCCCTCAATTAAATGCTTTCGATTATTATAATTGCCTTGATCATGGTATCTCTTTAAAGCAATAGAACAGTGACTAAGATACCAGGTTTATGCGTATTACATAAACTATCCTAAACGAAATAATTTATTTAAAGATATTTTTAAATATATAGATGTTCATATTATTAAAAGCAAAAGAGAATATAAAGAGATATTAATTGTATGAAAGTACCAAAGAATCAAAGAATTAAAATTACAAAAAAGGATCTTCAGCACCAGCTTTATGGAGGGCCTGGGAACACCAGCTCAGGCCCCAGGTTTGGCAAGTAACTTGCTCACTGAGCCATTTCCCAAGCTCTGAGGCCTCTGTATTTGTTAGTGCTTTTTTTTTTATTTTTTATCTCAAAAAAATTTCATTAAAATGAATTTCTAAAAAAAAATTCAACAAATGGGTAAAATGACATATTAGACACAACTAGAAAAGGATTAAGTGAGCTGGAAAAAAAAAACAAGTAACAAGCAAAAGAACAAACAAAAAACAGAGAAAGGATTTCTTTAAAGCCAGTACACAGGAGGCAGAGACGGGTAAGATTTCTATGAGCTTTGAGCCCTGACTGTGGTGGGAGTTTCGGGACAGCCAGGGCTGCAGAATAGAACCCCGTCTCCAAAGATAAAACAAATACACAGAAAGACCCCACAAATTCAATTATGGGATTCCAGAAGTCAAGGAAACTTTTATCTTGCACATGGTTCTAAAACATCAAAGAGATTATCTAAATTAATAAAAATGTCAGAAAAGAAAGGTAGAAAGCAAAATAGCAACAATAAAATAAAAATACAACAATTCTATGATTTAAGATATTGGTAAAAAAGAAACAAAACTGGAGAATTATTTGAATATAGTACCTAAACTGACAGATCAATTCAGGGTGTTTTTATATAATATGGAAAGGACACAGATTCAGAAGGGAAAGGAGATATGCACACCATATTAGACACTAACAAATCACAAGACAGCCTGCTTTCCAAGGCTCCAAACTATACCGAAGCATAAAATTAGAGAGAGCATAACTCTAGAGGTAGACCCTGGATAACAAAAGACAAGTATTTTAGAAATATATCAGAATGTATATATATATATATATAAATTAATTAATTTATTTATATTTTTTTAGCTATATGAATGTTTTGTCTGATTGTTTGTATATGTACCGTGTGTACAGCAAGTGCCAGAATAAGTCAAGAGGGCTCCAGATCCCCTGGAACTGAAGTTATGGATGGTTGTGGGGCACCATGTGGGTGCTGGGAATCAAACCCAGACCCTCTACCAGCAGCAAAAACTGCTTTTACCTGCACAACCATCTCTCTAGCTGAGAAATTCAGTGACACACCAAAGCTATAAACAGATCAACAAATAGGACAGAGTGCAGAAATTGACCCATACATATGTAATCATCAAATCCATGCAAAATGTGAAATTGCAACGAAATGATGAAAATACAGCAAATACACGAAAATGAACAAATTCCTAACTTCCACACAAATACTATACAAACTGTATATGTAAATGTGGAAGGTCATACAGAAAAAATTCTATTTGCGACATCAAAGTAGGCAAAATTTTGTAAAAACACACACACACACACACACACACAAAAGTTAAAACTTAAAGCAAGAACTGACAAAGCTGCACTGCACTAAGATTAAGTCACCACGTACAGCTGACAGCAGAGGCTGAGAGAGGACAGCTGCATGTGTGAAGTCTGCCTGCTCTATACAGTAGTAAGTTCTAGGAAGTCTGGGCTAGAGTAGACTCTGTCTCAACTGACTTGACAGACCCATCAACCAACCAGTCAGATAAATAAACCTTTCCACCAAGGAACTCCTTTGAAGAAAGGAAAGCAACAAAAAAGATACTTTTAAGACATATATTTTAAAAAGAACGTTACTGGGAAACATACAGACCTCTAAAAATCAGTAATGTTAATAGTATCAATTTTAAAATGGCCAAAGAAGGGCACTCATTACCTCAAACAAGCTATCAAAATAGTCAAAGGTATTTGATTTTCACTAATCATTGGGGGGAAAAGGAAATTACAACCTAAACAGTGAAACCATATATTCATATATACGGAAAGGATAAAATCATAGGCCAACCATACAAAACCCTGACAACAATGAACAACTGAAACCCTGATTTATTGATGTTGAAAATTCTGACAATAGCACTATTCTGATAGCCTGTCTGGCAGTATCTAATAACAGAATATACAGCCTTTGTTTGTAATCTAGCAATTGGACTTCCAGGTGTATCACCCAATACATGTACAAAATTTTCTGAAACAACAAATCCTGGCAGCTTAAAACTTTAAATATTTCCAATTATTACATATTTATTACTTCAGAAATCAAGTAAAGAATGAAGAAATTTCATTTCTGTTCACTAGAGCCCTTAAAAGAGTTTCCATTCGATCATAACCTCTAAACAGGTGTGTAAACAATTCTGACAAAGATAAAGTAGTAATATGGAATACACACAAAGCCGGCAACCACTGACTTCAGGGTGGCTTGGCTGCATGCACCCCATGCATCAGCACTCAGTTTTTAGATTACCTTAACAAAGTCTCTATCAGTCTTCTCTCTCCATTCTTCTCCAAAGACAGTAGAGAATGATCCTAAAGCTAAAACAACAGTACAAATGCAATCAATTAACTCTCAGTTCTTAATATCATGTATCTTTGAAAAATAATAAAACTACATTTCAATATATCATGTTTGCTAAAAATATTTCCTAATAAATCACATTATTAAATATAAGTGTACTGCAGTAAACAACAATCTTTTAAATAGAGCTTCAAAACAGCTTAAGTCTCTACACTACAAACACACAACTCTAACCTAGAGATGTCTTACTGGTAGAGCACAGATGAGGCCCTGAGTTTGATCCTTAGCAACACAAAACAAATGCATTTTTTAAGTGGCTAAAGAGGCAGCTTGGATTTCAAGACTATGCATTGCTTTTCCAGAGGACCCTTGTAGGATGGTTCACATGTATTTACTCCAGGTCAGGGAACTTGACTTTCCTCTTCTGGTCTCTGTGGACACTGCTCTTGTGTGCATGTATGCCACCCCCTACCCACCCACCCACACAATCAAGCATAAATCTTTAAAAACTAGCCCAAATTTAAAAAAAAACAAAACAAACTATATACACCGTTTAAAAAAAAAGCATTCCAATACAAGCTTCCTTTTGTAGGGAAGAAAACACAGTAAAGAGCTAAACAGATGCTGCTGCTGTGGAGTGCCAGGAGCCAACATTGAAAACCCCGGCATAGATTTCAGAGACGACTGTATGAGTCATACTTTAAAAAACAAAAAGCAAGACATTCGTTGTAAACAATTCTAGTTTAAAAAAAAAAAAAAAGAATCCCTGTAAGGAAAATTCTCTATAATTGCATTCAATAAGTAAATATATAACTGAATAAATGCTACTGTGCTGTGTGTGCTCCACACTGTCATTCTCCCCTCCCACTTTCTTTGAACAGGGTCTTGCAGTCGTGTATGACACCGAGACTCAGAGTCTTCTGTCCCTGCCACAGGAGGACCGTTTCAATGTGTACTGCCACACACCAGCTTTATGGAGGGCCCGGGAACACCAGCTCAGGCCCCAGGTTTGGCAAGTAACTTGCTCACTGAGCCATTTCCCAAGCTCTGAGGCCTCTGTATTTGTTAGTGCTTTTTTTTTTTATCTCAAAAAAGTTTTGGGGACAAGGTCTCACTCTGCAGTCGTCTGGACTTAAGCTGAAAGGGCCACCTGTCTGCCTCCTCAGGAATGACACCACGCCCTGTTAAAAGCACTGTCTTAGCTGATGAGACAATAGTGTTTGTTAAAATTAACACTCCAGATCACAGAACTACAAGTACAATGTGCTTACAGAATGTGAGAAGATATGCCAGACATGAGAATGCCATGTCTTCATTCATCAAAACTAGCCAAGTTACTTCTATCCTATGCATTTTAAGTCACTTATTTACATATATTCCATTCAATGGCCAGATTTTAAGTCTTCACTAATATTCTGATGTGAAAAAACTGTTCTTTACAAAGTTTTTGTTTTACAGTTTCAAAAAAGGGATAAACAACTTCAAATTCCATTCTATTTTAAGTGCCGAATTGTATTTGAAAGAATAAAAGAAAATATCACAAAAAAAC
>NC_022017.1:8709211-8729888 GCF_000317375.1 Microtus ochrogaster
CTTACATTTCCACATTTCTGTTCATCATTGAAGAAAGTCAGAACAGGAACTCAAGCAGGACAGGAACTGAAACAGAGGCCATGGAAGAGTGCTGCTCACTGGCTTGCTCCCTCCATCTTTCTCAGCCTGCTTTCTTATAGAACCTAAGACCACCAGCAGAGGAGTGGCACTACCCACAATTGGCTGGGGCTTCCTCCATCAGTCAGTAATTAGAAAAATGGCTTATAGCTGGATCTTTTTTTTTTTTTTTTTGAGACAGGGTTTCTCTGTGGTTTTGGAGCCCGTCTTGGAACTAGCTCTTGTAGACCAGGCTGGTCTCGAACTCACAGAGATCCTCCTGCCTCTGCCTCCCGAGTGCTGGGATTAAAGGCGTGCGCCGCCACCACCCGGCCCAGATATTTAAAATTACAAAAAAATTAACAATCTTTGTTCCTTCCTCTTCCTCATATAATTGAAAATAGTTCAGGCAGTGGAAGAAGCTAACTTTTATGCATGTTTACACTATTTTTAGTTTTCTTCATATAAAATAAGTCTATCACAAATTCCCAACAGTCTTAGCTAGATAATCCCAAATTCAATAGTTTGTAAAGTTTGCAAATTGATGCAAAGCAAAATGCACTAAAATGAATTCATTTCCAAATAATTTGCTACATAACGGTAAAAAACCCACAAATTTCTAAAACACTCCCAAACTATGTGCTACACACACACACACACACACACACACACACACACACACACACACACACACAGCGCAAACGTGTTTTACTGGTGGTTTTTAGAAACTATGAGAAAGCTTAAATGCTTATCTAGCACTGCACCTGACGTTTGCTGGAACTTACTGTCATCAAACACCCCAGCGTTAGCGAGCAATAAGGTGATGATTTTGGGGTCCTTCTCAAGCTGCATGGCGTGCTTGCTCTCATTTGACAGCAGAGTACACACGTTAATAGCAAAGTCCACCTCATTTGGGAGTCCAGATAACAGTGAAAGCACCAGTTTATTATAATCATTTGGCGAGTTAAAATCCATAGATAACCCATAACTTTGACGTAGATAATCTAATAAAATAGAAAAAAAACCTATAAGTTAACCATGGACGGGATACTTGTGGTGTTCTATTCTATTCTAAACACACAGCAGACCCAGCTCTTTCTTCAGAATAGACTATAAGCTTACTAAAACTGTTCAATTTCCTTGACTTTTCAGGCTAATTGTTTAAAATTACATTTTTATATATTAAAATGCAAAAATACACTTACCTTCTTGGACATCACTGATGAAGAAATAGCAAATGATTATTTCATTGGATTTACTGAGACAACAGTAAAAGCAATAGTTTTTAGCATTAGAATCCTAAAATTTTTAAAAAATACAGCTTTCTAACCACAACATAGACACAACAATTCTGCTCTTTTGCTGCTACCTTACCCCATCACTATTAAAAGCCAATGATCTTATTTCTTGTCCCTTGGTTCTACTTTATTTTGAAATATCAGATAGGTGTAATTACATAACACATAGGTCTTTGTGTTTATTTTCTTTCATTTAACAAAATACTTTTGGGATTCATATTGATATGTGAATCAATAATCTAGACATAGTTCATCATACACCAAATCAAGGGAATTTCTATTTCTATTCTAGTTTGAAACACCCACGTACAAACATGGTTGTTATATTCCCGAGAAAAACTTTGGGGGAAATTTCTACTGTTTCTAGTTTGGGATATCCACTTACAAACATGGCTGTCATAAACTCCCCTTGAAGGACTTTGGGGACCCACCCATTTTTGTTGCCTAGACATCCCCATGAAGAACTTTTGGGGGGAATTTCACTGTTTCTAGTTTGGGATTCCCACCTCCAAATATTGCTGTTATAGATACCTCATGGAGGACTTAGGGACCCACCCATTTTTGTTGTCTAGATGTCCAGAAGTGAAAGTGTTGGGCCACACCCAAATCGAGTGCTTAACTTTCTAAAATCTACAAAGCCACAGTGGCTGCAGCATTTTGCACTCCCATCAGCAGTGCACTAAAATTTCTTTTGTTCACATCCTTACTAGCACCGATCATCAGTATTAAATATCTTCAATAATAACCATTTATTCAATATTTTCCCCAAAATTTCCCAGTCAGTGAATGGCTTGTGTTCTTTTTGTGCTTCCCTGGTGGTCCTGGAACTCGTTCTGTAGATCAGGCTGGCCTTGAACTCACTGAGATCCCCTGTCTTTGCTTTCTGAGTGCTAAGAATAAAGGTGTGCGCCACCACTGCCTAGCTGGTTTGTGCTTTTGTTGTTTCAAAGAGAAGTTTTAATTGTGATTAAATTTAATTTATAAAGTTTTACTTTTATGTTTCATGTTTTTATAACTTAAAAGAAATAATTCAAGAAAAACGACAATTTTTTGTGCAAGAACATTCATTTAACAAAACTTTGAGGGTTAGAAGACAGGCATACAGGGCAAATAGAAAGCACACAATCACAGTATGTGTGGGCCTTGGCAGCCATTACCTGAGACAAATACCCTAAGACAATTTTTCAAATAGAGCTGAAACTAGTTTAAAAAAATAAGAGTTGGAATATCTCCAGATCAAACCTTTCAGAATACTTCAGAATGACTTGGATTCTTAAAAGTGTAAAATAATAATAACAATGAACTCTAAAACCTTTCTATAAAATATAAGTAAAAATCTGAGGGGTGGGTATGAGATGTGGTCTTAATGTGTTGCCCCGATTGGCTCTGAATTCACATTGCTCCTGCTTCACGCTCTCCGATGTTAGAATTACACTTTTAGTACCACATGTGGCTCAACATCAGCATCTGAACAGGTAACTCTTCAATTCTAAAATATTCTAGGAACATCACTAATATTGGTGAGGTGCATAACAGAGTTGACAAATGACTAAGACACAAATTCTTTGAAATGTTTAACACTGAACAATAGTACAAAGTAGAGCTCCTAGGGCATGGCTCAGCTGGTCAGTGTTTGTGGTACAAACAGGAGGACCTAATTTCAAATCCCCAGCATCAAAATAAAACAGCCATGGTGTCATATGACTGTAATCCTAGCACCATGAAGGGAGAGACAAGAAGGTCCATGGAGTTTGCTAGCCAGCTAGTCTTGCTCACTATGTTTGAAATCTTGTTTCAAAAATCAAGGTGAAGAGTGACTGAGGGAATCACCAACCTCGGGGCTACACCACACACAAGCTTATTTTTTATATTGACAAATGAAATTGCACAAATATCTTAAAAAGTGGACAAATATCTAGGGATGCAGGAGCAGATTTAGATGTTTGTATATTGTAACAGTAACTGATGAGAAGGAAAGTTAATTTTACAGGTGCCGTCACCCAAACCTCCTGAGAGTAAATAAACCTGGAACTCACACTCAAAACACCTGCCACACTTCTTCGAGTTAATATAATTCTGGAATTCCTTTGTTGCTGAAAAATAAGAATCTTTACATCGTACCAGTAACTTTGATACGCATGGAACAAACAAATACGAACTATCTTTTTAATCATACTAGGCTTGGTAAAGATTCCTAAGGAGAATGCACGATAAAATACGGGACATTAGATCCAGATGGGGACTTAGCAAGATGGCTCAGCAGATAAAGGTTCTTGTTGCCAAGCCTGATGACTTGAGTTTTGGTTACTGGATTGCACACGATAGAGAGAATATCACCTAACCCCCACATCTGCCACGGCAACCCCCTCTCAAAAACAGAAGACCAAGTACCTGGAACCCTGGGCACAGAAGGACTATTTCAGTCCATGTGTTTCAAGCCAACCTGAACAACTACTAAACAAATTAACAAAACTAAACTCACTAACAAAACAACACTTCACAGGTCTTAAGGTCTTCCTTTTCCTTGCCAAGCAAGCTATGTTATTTCAAAATGAGATTGGCAATTTATTTTTAAGAATCGTGATTTAAAGTTTACTGAAGTACATTACTGTTAACAAATTAAATTTGAGGCAACCAATTCTTTCCTTTCAATTTAGAAAAGAGAGGACTCCACCTAACAGGCTGTTTATGACTCTTGCAGGGATTTTGTGGGATACTCTTTCTATTAATGTTGGCAGTGACTGTAATTGCAGTCCAAATGTCTGGTAGATTATAGAACATTTAATCAACAATCAATGTAACACTGACTAGCTCTAAAACAGTAGAGTTCTATTAATTTTAATGAGTTGTCTTCTGAACATTTTCACACTTATTAAAGTTAGAAAGCAGCTGGGTGTGCAGTCATTGAACACTTGTCCAACACAAAGTCCTCCTGGTTTGCTCCTTAGCAACCTTCACCCACATAAACCGTAAAAAAAAAAAAAATCTATGCATAATTCAAGCAAAAATATTGATATCCGTGTTAAATAATCCAAATGTTCAAAACAGAAACTTCTCAACATTTTTTACAGTTTAAAGAAAAGAGGCAATACCCTCCAGAAATTCAGACACCTGTTCCCTTACTGTATGACAGTTACGTGTATGGGTATGCACGTGGCAGGTGGAGGCCTAAGGCTGAGGTTAGGAATCACCCTCCATTGTTCTACCTTAGTCATCCACAAAGCCTTTCAATCAAACTCAGGGTTTGTCTACACAGCTAGAGAGCCCACCTTCATAGAATTACAGGGGGACTGCCTTGCATTTGTATGAGGATTCAAACTCTGGCATTCATGGCAAGCACTTCAACCACTAAGTCATCTTCCTACTCCCTGATTTTATGTTTAAGGTAAGGCATTGTTATGTAGCACAGACAAGCTTCCAACTCAGAATCATCCTGACTTCACCTGCTGGAGTCTGGTGTTTGCTACCACATCTGGGATTATTTATGGATACTGGAAAAGGGATAAAGGCCTTCTCCTGTGCCGAGCAAATATTCTGTCCTTGAGTACTTGATTTAGGCCTCAGCCCTAAATAAAAATTTTCAAGGTCTTAATTAATCACTAGGTAATTCCATTTTGGAACGTATTTTTCACACACACACACACACACACACACACACGCACGCACGCACGCACACACACACGCACACGCTAAAGCAAATACATAATGGAGTTTACTCAGCTTTTCTACTGACAACTTAGAAAGACTCATCAGTGTAGGGCTTTCATACTGATGATAATCATAAACATTTGTATAATACTATCATGAAGTTGCAATATCTCTTTTGATAAAAATAGAAAGACTTGCAAAATTCCTAAACATTATTCGGAAACAACATCTCTTTTCAGTTTCTTCCTCTCTAAGAATCCCTTGTGTAGATTTTGTCAAAAATGTTACATCTAAGATACAACTGTCCAGATTCCCATTAAAACAAAGCAGATACTTTTGTGAAATATTCCTTTGCACTTTGTGAAGATACATCATTGTTATTCGTTTAATAAAAAGCTAAATGGCCACCAGCTAGTCAAGAGGTATAAGTGGGACTTCTGGACAGAGAGCATAGATAGAAGAAAGGTGGGGTTGCCAGCTGACTTGGAATAACCAGATGGGCATAATGGAAAAGAGGTTAGGAGTGTGTGGAAGAAGATAGGAAAACAACAACAAACAAACAAAAGGGTTAATTTAAGTTATAAAAGCTAGTCAGAAACAAGCCTAAGCTAAGGCAGAGCTTTCATAATTAGTAAGAAGTCTCAGTGTGGTTATTTGGGAGCTGACAGGCAGGACAGAGAAAGACAAGTTACAAGAAACATTATATTAGTTGACGAGCCTTCCATTTCTTTTTCTTTTCTTTCTTCCTTTTTTTTTTGGGGGGGGGGGGGTGTTCCTGAGACAGGGTTTATATGTAGGTTTGGAGCCTGTCCTTGAACTGGCTCTGTAGACCAGGTTGGCCTCAAACTTACAGAGATCCATTCACCTGCCTCTTCCTCCTGAGTGCTGGGACTAAAGGCATGTGCCACAACCGCCCAGCTGAGCCTTCCATTTCTATAATATGTAGCTTAGCTACTTCTGCTGCAGGCTTCTGAGTACGTCTAGCTCCACTACAGTTTCAGCACAGGCTTCCAAAGATGCCAAAGAATACTTCACTCCTTAAAGCTGAAGTGTTTTAGTAAAACAAAGCTAATCCATGTTAATCAGACAGATGTAGGGAATATAATATAACCAAGTAGATAGCAGGGTATGGTGACACACTGCTGTAACCTAACACTGAGGGAAGAGGATCACAATTTCAAGTCAAGCACAGCTGCAACCTGTCTCAAAAAAAAAAAAAAAAAAAAAAAGCAACAAACAGAGGTGGTCTTAGTTTGCTTCCTGTTACTATGATCAACTACTGACCAAAAGTGATCTGGGAAGGAAAGGGTTTATTTCAGCTTACAGCTTGTAGTTCAGCAGGCCAGAAAGCGGAAACATTCGCTGTTCCTCCCTCATCTCGGTTTTTTAAACAGGCACATGATGAAGCCTCTTCCAAGGGAAATCCGAGATATTAAGAAGGGACTCTATTTCTCTAGTTATTACCCATTGGAGATGAAACTGAAGTAAATCTGACATGAAAGAAACTTTGGAAATATAAGTAAAAATAAAATGTAAGAACTGTAACTGCAAAATGAGCCAAATTAAATCAAAGGGCTACCCATTAGAGATTGGCACTAGTACCAACGACTGACACAGTAGTGCATAAAACTGCATTTTTTTGTAAAGACCACCTATCTTAATAAGTATCTCTTGCTTTGTGTAGGCCAAATGCTAAAGACATTGATCCATGTGTCCTCAGCTCATCTTCACAGAACAGAAAACTAGAACCTCAATCAGTTCTATTCCAATCTCTTTATCAGACTATCAAGATAATTATTTCCTAATCCAGTTCAACTCTTTGTAGCTAAGGAATTTATTTATAATGATGCCACTTGAATGAAAAAATTCTTTAGTATCACATTAGGAAATTATAGAATAATCCAGAACATTCCTGACATTCTAGCATACCCAACATTAGCTGTAGGAATTGTAGCAGGACTTCATTGAAAGGTTCCTGGCTTCCCTAACACCTGATACTTCCCTCCATCCCTCTGAGCCCAGGTTTATCTGAACTTACTTTACAATTAGCTCTCAGATCGCTTTTTTGTTGTTTGTTTTTTGTTTTCTGAGACAGGGTTTCTCTGTGTTTCCTGGTTGTACCTGAAGTCAGAGATCCACCTGACTCTGATTCCAGAGAATTCTGGGATTAAAGAAATGTGTTACCACCACCTAGAGTATCTCTAATTTTAAATGAACCTTTCTCTTCTCATTTTAGTGGCTATTTAGGATAAACTAATGATTAGCTAATAAGGAAAACTGTTTACATTCAATAAGAAATTTTACTTGAAGATACTCTAAAACTTTATAAAATCTATGAAGCAAAGGGACTCAAATACCAAGTAAAGTCAAACTGTGGAAGTTCCATCTCTCTAATGTCTTAAGCGTGCGCATGTGCAAAGTCTGGAGACATTGGATGATGTCTATTTCCCAATTCAAAACTCTGAATGCCCAGCTAATTTTAAATGATATTTACCTGACACACTGTGTTGCTGGTAATTGTAGGAAGATGGGATTGCACCAATAGGAAGTTGTGGCTTTGGATTGCCTGGTGGTACCTCATCATCATCTTCCCCAAAATGATGAACTTTCTCGTACTTTTCTAGATAACTGAAAGAGAAAAACAGCGGAGCAAAAAAATGTTTAAATATGTGTATGCGTTATTTTTAAACTTTTACCACACATGTGTTTTTTGGATACCTAAGAATCTAAGTACCATTCACAATCATAATGGTGACCTCAGCTCATCAGGAATACCGCTATAAACTCAAAGCAAGTTAAAATAGTGTTTTTCTTTACAGAAAAGATCTTACAATTCCATAAAGTTATTTTAGCAAAATACAACTATCTGTCGGTAAATAGCAGTACCCCTTATGCACTGTTTTTAATCAAGTTATACTAACTCCAACAGCTGCTCTCAGATTTTAAGGCAATTATGAGCAAAGACAGTGAAAGAGGTTGGCCGGAGAACTAACGTGCGGCTAGTTATATGTCAACTTGACACAAGCTCAAGTCATCCGAGATGAGGGAAACTCAAATGAGTCCATAAGATCAGGCTGTAGTTCTGACTGACGGGCGAGGATTCAGCCAATTGTGGGTGGAACCACTCCTGGGGAGGTGGTCCTGGCTTCTGTAAGAAAGCAGGCTGAGCAAGTCATGAGGAGCATACCATTAAACAGTACCCCTTCATGCCCTCTCCATCAGCTCCTGCCCTGACTGGGTTTCTGAGCTCCTTTCACTGATGAACAGTGATAAGGAAGTGTAAGCCAAATAATTCCTTTCTTCCCCCCACTCCCAGTACCCCTCAAAGACAGGAAAATTAATGTCGGAGTAATTGAAAGACAAGCTCTAGGAGTTAACAGACACAGACATGTTAAGCCTCAGATACACCACTTCTGACAAAAAAAAAACAAAAAAACAAAAAAGAAGCCGGGCGGTGGTGGCGCACGCCTTTAATCCCAGCACTTGGGAGGCAGAGGCAGGCGGATCTCTGTGAGTTCGAGACCAGCCTGGTCTACAGAGCTAGTTCCAGGACAGGCTCCAAAGCCACAGAGAAACCTTGTCTCGAAAAAAAAAAAAAAAAAAAAAAAAAAAAGGTAATTCCACTGATTTAAGTTTCAGTGACCAGGTCTGAAGCTTCAGATAATAATACTGGAAGCTAACTGAAGAAGCTGTGCTGAGCATTAAATGGTGTATATGCTAACTATACTGTAAAAGGCTGTTAGGTCAACACTGAGAAGCAATAATAAAGGTAGATTCATATGGTAACAATGGGGTTTTTATTGTAGTAGCAGTAGCTATACTCATACCAAGAAAGCCTGTAATATTTCCAATGGCCAAATGAAAGAAATTCGACACTTATTGTCCTATATAGAGATAACTCTATTGAGCTCTATTTTCTGCAATGATATAATGGACTCCTTTTAATAACTACGGAAGACTGATTTTGATTATTTTACAATTAATTTTTGTATTTGGGATTGAGTCATCAGATTTTTCAACTCACTGTTCCTTTACCAACATTTCAGGGGAAAATGATGTAACTGGAAAAGTATTTTAGGTACTTGGATCTGGCCTATATTCTTGATTCAAAGTGAAACTTTTTTCCCCCTTATTTTTTAAAAGCTATATAGTCACTGTAAACATAAATAAAAAGATGATTCCCTGGTCTTGAAGTCTACCACAGGCTCACTCCATATTTCAAAATATTTGTGATACTTTTATTTATCAACATGTAACAGCAATGCACCAATTTACTCAATTGATAGCAATTCAGTTCTCCAGTGACACATAGGCTATTTTGTTTTACAGTTGCTATCAACAAATCATGCTATAATTACGTATGTATGAATTATTTTATTTCTTTTATTTGCAATCGTTCACAGCCATCTGTAGGCACATACATGGTGCATAAAAATGTATACAGATAACACATACACACATAACATAAAATAAATCAATCTTTTAAAAAAAACTCTAAAAACTACATGGAAAACTGTCACTAGTTTATTTTCCCCTTCTAGGTATCTCTGAAAGTTAGGGGGTAGGGCTTCCAGGGTGGGATAGAAAGACGCTCTACCATTGAAACCCACCCCGTCATACTCAAATGACTGACATCTTACAACAGTCAAAAGTTTTGAAAAGTTACAAGCTATCAGTTAACATTTGAAAAAAAAAAGTTTTTTCCCATGTAATCAAGCCACACTTCTGAAACTGTACAAACAGGTGGAAGCAATACATAATAAAGTGTGAGCCCTTAGCAAGCAGTGGCATTTTATTTCAAGGAACTTGTCTTCCTTGATATAATCTGCATCTCAATGAAAAAAATTTTAAATAACTGCAAAAATAATACCAATTTACTGAATTGCCTGAAAAATAAGGAATTAAATTATCTCCTTTCACCCATCCCAAGTTCTCCATTTAAGGTCAAATAGGTCAGAACTTGATAACTAATGAGCCCAACACATCTCTACTGCACAGGTAGAACGTCTTCAGTGTGATCCTGGAGATGCCCCAAGCAGGAGTTCACAGTCTAAAAGAATGAGGGAATGACTGAGAATAGACAGTCCCACATACTCAAGCTGATTCTTCTTGTTGTTAACCAAGTTACCATAGAAAGATATGCATAAATTTAGACATGAAACTATGGAGTAGGGTAACAAAAGAAATGTTTGGGCTGCTAAGGACGATTTCGGACTAAATTTTAGATATTAACCTTGCTGAGGTAAAGTAGCTGTGAAAGGATCTACAGGGAAGATGGGTGGGCAGGCCAGTGTTACAATACCTTTCTGTCACCTCTATTCAGCTAATTTACTCAAGACTATAATTTTCAGTGAGATTATTATGACAGAACATAATCCAGCATGCCATCTTCCACTTGTGTGCTGTGATACCCAGTAAATGTTAGCATGTACCAGGAAATATATATTGAGTGGACAATAGGAATCTTCTATGTCTAGAAAGTTTAAAGGTCATGACCTTCAGGCTATTAAGAAGGAACAAACCCAGATAAAACAAAAACAACACAAACAGGTTCTCCTGGAATGTTTGAAACAGAGTGAACATACCCATCCCTGTTACTCCTCTTCTTGTCTTGCCTGTATGAGTTGATTCATAATTACCCTGTCTTTGATTTTATTTTCTCTTTTTGTATATTGTAAAAATGTATCACTCTGATTGGTTTAATAAAACGCTGAAGAGTCAGGCAGAATTTTCAGGCAGAGACCACTGGGGGGAAGAAACAGAGAAACCAGGGACACCAGAGCAAGCAAAATGAGCATTACAGAGATAAAGTAATAAAGCCACTAGGCAGAAAGTAAATTAATAGAAATGGGTTTATTTGAGTTATAAGAGCTAGTCAGAAACAAGCCCAAGCTATTGGCCAAATTTTCAAATTAATAAGAAGTCTCTGTGCCATTATTGGGGAGCAGACAGTCCTGATGAAAAATCTTCTTACATCCTGTAATTTTTGCTTTTATTTTGATATCTCTTTACTACCTACCAATGCAAAGATAGACAGTTTTTAACAACTATATCCAAAGTATTTGCCTGTTGTGGAAGGAGCTTGTCTTCATTCATACAAGATTTCAATAGCTGTTTCCCTAACAAATACATTTTCTAGGAAATTCTATAATAGTCTTAATATATATTTTAAAACCTTGATACTATGGATTACTTTTGTGAACAGCCTTATTGGGAATCTGATCTCTCAAAATACAAAAGTCTTTATTAAATCATGAATGTGGCACTGGAGAGGAATGGCAGTTCTTCCAGAGGTTCTGGTGTCAATTCCCAGCAACCATATCTTCTGGCCTGCAGGCAGACATAACACTGTATACATAATTAAACACACACACATACACACACACACACACACACACACAAATGTGGAGGCAAAACTAAAATAACAATAACAAAAATACCAGAAAGGCTTGGAATTAGGCTTTACAAGCTCCAAAGACAGTAATTACAACCCAGACTATTATATCCAACAAAACTTTATCTCACAAGAAAAAGAGAGTGAAGTTTCCACAATAAAGACAAGATTAAAAGAAAAAAAAAAGTATGTAGGGTCTCTATGGCAGTTCTACAGAAGACCACTGAAGGAATCCTTTATCATGGAGAGAAAGATAAATACATCTATGAGGCTAGAGGAAAGAATAAATGATGCTAAAGCAAACATAAAACAGGGGAAAAAAATACTATAAAATTAACAATAATGACAGGAATGAATACATCTCTCTAAGTAGCAAATCTGTGAAGCTAAAGTATTAACCACCATATTACAGAAACACATTCAACACAACTCTGAATGCCAATGGTCTCGATATTACAACCCAATAACGAAGTTGAGGGATCAGACTTACAAACAACAGGTGTTCACACTGAAATGAAAAGAGAAGTCCAATAGTGATGTACCTAAAGGCCTTGGAAAATCAACAAGTCAAACTCAAAACCAATAAACTGAAGGAAAATAAAATAAGAACAGGGTAGAAATTAATAAAATACAAATGAAAAAATTAAAAGAATTAATGAAGTCATTGAAAAGATAAATAAGATTAACAAACAAACCATTTGCTAAATTACCCAAAACAAAGACTGATTTAATGTTAGAGACGTAAAGACATTATATATCCAGTATTACATATACTTAAAAATTCATAATACAAAAAACTAGAAAATTTAAAAGAAACAGATCAATTTCTAGACACATATGCCCTATCAAACAAAGTTAAGAAACAATAAGCATTTTAAACAGACCTATAACAAGCCATAATTCTGAAGCAATAAGAAATAAACATTAAAAAGCCATGTCTAGATGTATTCACTATTGAAGTCTACAAGACCTTTAAAGAGAACAACAACTGGTTTTTTGTTTTGTTTTTTTAATTTTTTTGTTTTTGTTTGTTTTTGAGACAGGATTTCTCTGTAGCTTTGGAGCCTGTCCTGGAACTAGCTCTTGTAGAACAGGCTGGCCTCGAACTCATAGAGATCCACCTGCCTCTGCCTCCCAAGTGCTGGGAATAAAGGCATGCACCACCATCGCCCAGTGAGAACACCAACTACTTATAAAACATTAAAAAAACAAGACAAAACCAGGATGCTGTCAAGCTTTTTTGAAGTTTGGTGTGGGATTCCTCTTAGTATGCTGTGAATATGTTTTATTACCATTTGTTAATAAAGAAGCAAGGTGAGAATTCCAAAGAGATAGGGGAGAAAAGAAGGCAGAGTTAGGGTTCCTCTGGTCTCTGCCTACTCGGATCTGGGATTACAGGTATAGGGTACTGTCCCCATTCTGCTAAATTCTCTGCATTTCCCAATATGACAATAAGTCTATTCAACAGATCAACATGTCCACTCATTAAACTACAAATGCAGGATGGAACATTCTCTTCTTGTTCTCAGTGACATAACTTGAACAGTTAATATTGATCAAGCAAGTATATTTTGAGCTCTTAGAGTAATCTGCTTGGTATAGTATATATTCACCTCAAAACTTATAGAAACCAGATGACAATAACTGATCAGGCAAACAGAACCACGTTCAGATCACTGACATCTATTCCTTGACTTGACACTAATTTCCTACAGGTGGTTCTTTACACCACGCACTTTCATGACCTGAAGGAAGGTGTGAAGTATAACGAGCATGGTAGCTTGAAAATGACCATGTGGTTTTTGGAGCAATGTGGAAAACTTTGAGACTTTGGACTAGAAAAGTGGGTAAATGCTGTAAGCAGAGCTTAGTGGGACATCCTAGTAAAAGTTTGGAAGACAGCAGTGCTGAGAGCAGTGTGGACTATGGAGGCCTGACTCAATATGTTTCAGAGGGAAACAGTATTAACAACTGGGCTACTGACCTTTCTTGTGATAGTCTGGCAAAGAATATGGCTGCTTTATTGCCCTTGTCCTAAGAATTTGCCAGAGATTAAACTGGAAAAATAATGGGCTGATTTCTTTGACAGAAAATTCAAGGCAAGCATATATTGACACTAGGGTATGGTTATTAGTAATCACTCTTAAGCAGATACTCAATAAAAAAGAGCAAGTAGATGTCTCAGTTATTTTTCTAGTGATGTGAAAAGATACAATGACCAGACAACTTTGAAAAGAAAGAGTTTATTGGTGCTTACAGCTTCAAAGGGTGAGTCCAAGACTATCATGGTGGGGAATATGGCAGCAGGCAGGCATTTTGCTAGAGCAATTACTGAGAGCTTACATCCTTATGCACAAAGGTGGGGGGCTAACTAGGAATGGTATGGGCTTTTGAAATCTCTAGCTCCACACCCAATGACACACCTCCTCCAATGAGGCTCTACTTTTCTAAACCTTCCAAACAGTTACACCAACTTGGGACTAAGTATTCAAATATATTACCCTATAGGGGGGAAAAGTTTGAAGAGAGAACAAGCATCATGAATTAAAGAGAGGCCTGATCTCAATTGAAATAAAGAGAAGATGGCCCTAGCCCAAGACAGCACCCAGTCAGCTTCCAACTTGAGAAAAAAAAAGGGGGGGGGTGCTCAAGAATTTGCTGCTCCTAAAAAGCAACAACAAAGAAAATGTACTGCAAATGTGATTCAAAGAGGGGAAGCCAGGCTTCATATTAAGTGGGGAGCCAAACTTGGCAGTATTCGTATGCATTTTTCACTTTAGAGTCAGGAAAGATACATGAGTAAAGGGTTGTGGACTCTCCCTCCACATTAATAGTGAGCCACTAAGGTTAGGCATATGTCAGGGGAGTGCCATTACATGAAACTTTGAAAATGAAGTCTAGATAGTGCTAGAGACCTCAAGATGATAAAGAATGTTTGCCTAGGAGAGCTGCAGATGGGACAGAATCAGACTGAGAGAAGTAGGCTGCAAGCAACAAGTCATTTAAGCCTGACATTAGACATGGAGCTGTAGTATTTGGTTTGTTCTGCTTGGTTTTGGCCTTGCTTTGCTTCAGTATTCTCTTATTAAGTCCATATTCCTCCCTTTTGGAGTGGAGAATGTATATTCTGTGCCACTGTATGTTGAAGTATGTGATTTGCTTTTTGAGTTTACAAGAGTTTAGAACTGAGAGATTGCCCTGAGTCTCAATAGAAGCTTTAAAATTTTGAGTTTTAAACAGAGTAGAGACTGAAAAACTATAGTGATTTTTTGAAGTTGCTGAATTTTGTATTGATGTGGCTATGAGTCAAGTGAGCTAGAAATATGGTAGCCTGAATGAGAATGTCCCCATAGGCACATGTTTGAATATCTGGTCCCTGGTTTGTGAAGGATTAGGAATTGTGGAGGCGCTGTAAAACTGGGAGCAGACTTTGAGGTTTTAAAAGACACACACCAACAAAAACAACAAGGTATCAAATTAATATAGAATTCAATGGTACTTTCAATTTAAGCCTTTATTTGTGAGTGCTGAGGCTTTAGCTCAGTGGTAGAGGACTTGCCTAGCACAGGTCAGAATCAGTTTCCATCCTCAGAATGCTAAAAAAGCACATATTATGACCAACACAATAGAGACAACTGCTCATTTAAAACAGCACCAACTAAGATTATAAAGAATGTAGAAAAGGTACTAGTCTTATAGTCATATCTAATAAATTAATTAGAAAAGCTGGACAGCGTTTCAGAAGATTTGACTAATCAAATATCAAATCACATAGAAAATAAAATTAAATTTAACATCATATATCTCATAATGTATATTTTGTAACCATAATGCAGTTTGGATATTTTCTTTCTTAAACACTGGAAAAACTAAAACAACTTTTGCTGTGGGACAACGGTCTTGTACCCTGTAAAGATTTGTCACTTCTACTGGTTTAACAAAATGCTGATTGGCCAATAGCCAGGCAGGAAATAGAAGCAGGATGACCAAAACAGGAGAATTCTGGGAAGAAGAAAAGCTTAATCTGCAGTCGTCACCCAGACACAGAGGAAACAAGATGAGAATGCCTCACTGATAAAAGGTACCAAGCCATGTGGCTAACACAGACAAGAATTATGGGTTAATGCAAGTTATAAGAGTTAATAAGAAGCCTGAGCTAATAGGCCAACCATTCTAAAATTAATGTAGACCTCTGTATGTTTCTTGGGGACTGAACAGCTGTGGGACCAGGAGGGACAGAAACCTCTGTCAACAAACTTTTAATTAAGTTGCAATCCTATTCCATGCACAAAAGCACAGAGAGTAATACAATTCATGATTAATCTTTCAGTCAGTCAATCTGTGTGATGGAAGAGAAGTATTTTCATATGAAGCCTTCTGAAACACAGCAGGAAAAGATAGCAGGACTCACAGCTATCTCGACTCCTGAGCCTAAAATAAATAAACTTCTAAGAAAAAAAGTAAAGTAGTTTCCAGAATCAATTATTAATTAGAAGCCTTCAGAAACTTGGGTACTATTTATAGAAATTTAAAGGATTCAGATTATTCTTATAAAACACTTTTTGAGAGAATGGTATAGTGGGGAGTACAAGAGAAACTAGGTTAAATAAACAACATGAAATAGCAATTTGTATCCCTTCCAGGTACTGATGTGCTATGAAAGTTGTTTGCATGTTTGTTTCATAATAGGATCCAGCCCTCTACAATGAAAATGACATATTTCTGAAGAAAGAGATAGAAACACTATTAAACACTTGAGATATTAAAATATCTCAAGTTCATGGACTGGGAGAATATTATCAGATGACCATTTGACCAAAAGCCACATAAAGATTTAATGCAATTGAATCAAATCCCCATCTCATTTTCCATAGAAATAGGAAAGGAAAAAAACTATACTAAAATTCACATTGAACCACAAAAGACCCTGAATAGTCAAAGCAAACCCGGGCAAAAGGAACAATGCTGAGGGGACTGGTCATTTCATTCTTCAAAATACATTATAGAGGCACAGTAATAAAATCAATATGGTACTGACACAAAAACAGACATTCAGATTAATGGTACAAAACAGAAGACCCAAACATGAATACATGCAATTATAACCATCCGGTATTGACAAAGATGTCAAAAACATACACTGGAGAAAAGAAAGCATCTTCAGCAAAAGCCAGAAGATGCCAGCAAAACTGGATGTCTACACATAGAAGAACGAAATTAGATTCATATCTATGTCTTACACAAAAACTAACCCCAGATGAATCAAAGACCTAAATGTGAAGCACTGAAACTTCTAGAAAAACCCAAAGGCAATGCTCTATAAAACATAGGTGAAGGAAAGGACCTTCTAATTAGGAACTCCTTTGTTCAAGAATTGAGGCCAATAATTGACATGTAGGACTTTATAAAACTAAAAAGTTCTGCAGAACTAAAGAAACAAGCAATTGTGTTAAGATGAAGGTTACACAATGGAAGAGAATCTTTGCTAGCTATACATCTGACAAAGGATTAATATTTAGAATATGTAAGAACTCAAAAAATAAAGAATCAAAACATAAAAGATATGTTTGGGGAAAAAAGGGCCTGGGATCTGAATAGAGAGTTCTCAAAAAATAACAACAACAAATGGCTAAGAAATATCTTTAAAAGTATTCATAACCCCTAGCAATGACAGAAACAAATCAAAACAATTTTGAGATTTAATCTTACATCAGTCAGAATGGCAAAGATAAGAAAACAACTAAACATGCTGGAAAGGACGTGGGGAAAGTGAAAGGGGACCCCCATTCACTGTGGGTGGGAGTACAGACTGGTCTAGTTCTTCTGAAAACAAGTGTAGAAAAAAAAAATCTCAAATAGCTAAAAATAAATCTACCATATGATCCAGCTATACCATTCCTTGGCACATGCTCAAAGGACTTGACATCACACTCCAGTTACTTGCTCATCCATGTTCATTTACAGTATAGGAAATGAAAACAACATAAACACCCTTCAAGAGACTAATGGATAATGAAAATGTGGTACATATACGCTATAGGATACTACTCAGAAAGAAAAATAAAACCACAAATTTTGGAGATAAGCGGGTAGAAGTAAAAAGGATACTATTGAGTCAGGAAGTCCAAATCCAGTAAGACAAATGTCGCATGTATCCTCTCAATTTTGGTTTCCAGTTTCAAATGCTCAGGTGAATATGCAACTTGGAATAACCACAAAAACTAAAGTATAAAGGGACCTAGGGAAGAGAGTAGAGAGGGGAACAGCAGTGTACAAGGAATTTGAAGAGGGAAATAGGAAAATGGGAGAGAATAATTTGAGTTTGGGGAGGTCAATACAGAAGGAGAAGGAAGTTGAAGGATAAAATAACTGCAAGAATGTCTGGAAAAGTCATAAAGAATCCTATTATCTGCTTACCTAAAACTATGTCTTTGTGTATGCATATAGATATACAGTTTAAATGAACTTTTCCTACCTGAGCTGCCAATGCCCATCCCCCATAAATCATAAACTATTTAACAAAAACCTTAACACCAGGTATTTGAAATCCCCTCTCTAGCTGTTGGTCACATGAGATTTCCAAAACATTATAGCCTATTGCTGTTTCCCTTGCTTGTGTCCCAGAGGCTGAAGGTAAGTAATTCCCTACTGCTGAAGACATAATGTACTTTGTACACAGGCCAGATCTGACCCAAAAGCCTCTTTTCTGTGGTCTACCTTTCATAGAACCAGAAGATAGCATGGCAGGCTTCCAAGGGAAGGAAGCAGCCAACAGTCATACCTAGCTACAATGTACATCAACTACAACAATGATCAGCATGACAGGATATCCTTAAGGATACAGTACTGGCATACATACCTTGGAGGTAACCAGAAGCTCTCTAATTGTGGTATATTTCTCTGTGTGTCATAAAAACACTCGATTACTGAAGATAAAATACCACACAGTTCAGAAACAGTTCTTGGAGGAATTGAACTGGTACTAACATGGAAGCCTTCTCCCCCAGGGTTAGCTTTCCTCAGAAGGTGCCATGTAAGCTGACAAGGGAAAAAAGTAATCAATAGTCCTATCCAGCTGTAAGGTATGAATGTTGTTCTTTTGGAAACTACAACTCCCATACTCCCCCTGGACTACGGATACCTGTGCACACCCCAGATACCCTTGCGCTCCCCGTTAAAAGGCAGGGCCACACGAGGCTCCCCCCCTCGTTTTGCCTTTCCTCGTGTGTCCGCAAGTTCCTCTGCCCTTCTGTGTTTCCCTCCCCCATTAAAGTGGACCCACGTGGGAGCCGCCGTGTCGTGTCTATGTTTGTTCCGCCGTGTGTGTCTGTCCTGTGCCCCGTGTTCAAGAAGAACACCCCTGCCTTTATTTATTTCTTTTTTTTAAGAAGAACAATGAATGCAAACCACAATGATGATGGGCTTGACAAAACATCCTAATGATACAACAATGCCACTTACATCCTGGGGTAAAAAGCAGCTGTCTAACTAAACTTAAAAAGAAATTTATGAGTGGTACTGCAAACCTAGCCAGCTAAGAACGACTGGAGAGGTCATAGACCCTAGGAGAACTTAACACTGCTATTTTCCTAAATCAATATAGCTACTAAATACATTCTAAATATTTATTCTTTTATCCACAGGCAAAAGCAGTTCTCACCCAGAAAGAAGCTTCTTTTGCAACACACCTAGGCAATTAAAAGCTCTATAATTGGTCCTAATGAAAAGATTAAGAGGGGTGTTGCTTACTGCCTTGATCCTCATGGCTTGCTCAGCCTGCTTTCTAATAGAACCCAGGACCACCAGCCCAGGTGTCCACAAACTGGGCTTTCCCCTATCATTTACTAATTAAGAAAATGCTCTACAAGTTTGCCTGCTTACAGACAGTTCTTATAGAGACAATTTCTTAACTAAGGCTCCCTCCTCTCAGATGACTTTAACATGTGTCAAGCTGACATAAAACTAGCCAAAACAGGGGCTAACTAAAATTAAATAATAAGGCATGGTGGTACATGACTTTAATCCCAGCTCTTGGGAGGCAATGGTAGGCGGATCTCTCAGCGTTTAACGCCAGCCTGGTCTATAGAGTGAGTTATCTGAATAGCCAGGGCTACACAGAGAAACCCTGTCTCAAAAAACTTAAATAAATAAAAGTGATAAACTGATTTAAAGTTACAATAGTTGAAATAGGAAAAGGTGAACCCCTAGAATAGTACAAAACAAATCAGATGTCTAGTATAAAAATGAAATATTTCAAATATATGTAAGAAATAGCATTTCAATCATTCATACTAAGATAATCATTTGGGAGAAATCATTTTTATATTATACTATACTGGTCAAAGTAATTTTTAACTGAAGAACGTTTAAATTAATATATACAATAGTTACATGTATAAATGTGTACTACACTTAACACAATAGTAAGGAATAAGGAATAATTTTCTCAGCATGTAGACAATCAACAAAGAAAGATTTATCTCACTATCTCACTAGAAGTTTCAAACTTTTTAGGCAAAAAGCAACAAAATGCTACAAGACAAAAAAAAAAAAGAAAATGTATTGCATAGTATAATCAAAGATGTATTCCCAAATTCCATTATCATTTTTAAGGATTAAAACCAGACTAGCTGCCTAATAGAGAACCGATATATTAAATTTTATGGATGATAGATCTATGGAGCCCATAAAAATGATGCTGTAAAGAATACTTAATAATACAAATGTATAGGATAATAAAAGTTAGAAAATACAGTATTTTAATTTTTATAATGTAATAAGTAGATATATGCAAAGAAAAATAGTTAATGTGTCTACAACAAATGCTGACAATTATTGCTATTAACTACGAATTTTTATAGAAAATGTTTTACTCAGAATTTTCTTTATCAAGAAAAGAACAGACACATGTAAAGAAGATATTTCTTCTAAGACTAGAAATAAATAAGAGTTTTGAATTATTTTGAAATAGTAAGAACAATTTAAAGAATCGTAAGTTGAGTTTCTACTTTTTCATTATACTAGATAGAAGGCTGTGCAAGAGGAGTCCAGCAGGCAGGAGTGAGGACCCAAATAAAGTGATAAATCTTTAAGATGGTTTTTGTTGGTGGTGGTTTTTAGAAAAAGAAGAAAAGTTAGGATTTTTTGAGATGGTGCCCAAATAGTAGTAGTAGAATAAATACCTGGAGACAGACATTAAGTAGATAGGTGGCAGCCAGGGTAAAGGAACACGTAAGAGAAACAAAACAAAAGAGGACTAGTGGGCCTGTGAAGGGAAGGA
>NC_022017.1:8730040-8738334 GCF_000317375.1 Microtus ochrogaster
GGAAGAGCAAATCAAAGTAACTGGGAGGGAGAAAAGGGGAGGAAAAAGTAAGGGGAAGAAAATAAGGAAACAGAACGGAGGGGGAGGTGCAGCAGAGAGACAACCTGAGATGATGCTCTGAAGCAATGCTGAAATTAGCTGCAAGTAGCAGCCTCATGAGTAGAGAAGCAGACAGGAGGTGGTAAGGTACGTAAAGGCGGTTTTAGAAAAGGGTCTTCTTTAGAGGCTAAAGGTTCTAGGTGGGATTTTGACAAAAGTACATGAAATATAACTCTACAGTAAAATGCACCCATCATAAGCTTCATAAAGGTATGATTAATTTTTCAATTATTGCAAAAGATAAAATTTACTTACATTTCTTTTTAAAAAAAAACAACCCAAAGGACTTTAAAAAAAAAAAGTCTAACAATACATTTAAAACCCAAGGGGAAAGGAGAACAGGGGTAAGAAATCACAAGACAGTATAGTTTGACTGAAGTGGTAAGGGTGGCACTTGTAGTAACAGACTTCTGGAACACTGAAAAGAAATCAGGTAAATATGCTGAACTATTCAAGTTACACATAGTGGCTCTGGAGGCAGAATATTATGAATCATTTTCAAAGTCAGTTCCATGACATATGTAAATTATTTCACTACTGAACAGCCACAAAAACAATAAAAATGCACTCGAGCAGTAGAACACCAGCGTCTGCGACTGGGTCTTTCTAATTTACTTATTTACTCCTTCTTTCAAAACTACTCCAGGTCATTAAATAAAAAACATTTTCTAAATAATTTTTAAACAAATAGTAAGCAAACTATAAAAGCATATCAGTGCTAATCAATACAAGCTCAAGTATTCTCTTATGCACACAAGATGCAATAGACTAACATAACTATATGGTCAGCAAAGTCTATCTAGAAAAAAATAAACTCACCTCTGAATTTTTCTATCAAGTAGCTACTTTTACAAAACTAACTCTCAGTTGTTTTTCTCTCATTCCGATCTGGAAACTGCTATAACTATTTCATTGCTTTAATCCTATTTTCTTACACTCATCTCTTTTAAAAGTCATCATATTAGGACACTTTTCAGAAGCTATGTACCCAGCATGAAGTGAAAAGTAACAAGATTTCTCTCAAGCATAATGTAGAATCACTAAGTCGAACTACTTTAAATTTCAGAAATAACTGACAGCAATTTAGGCGAGAAAAGAATGGTAGTTTGTGTTGTAATATTTATAATGTACACTACAGATTGAGCCATAAAACTATAAAAACAAACTGGGATTTGAGTTTGAATGCATGACTCTAAGCATCCCAACAAACATGATTTTTAAAAAGATGGTTCAAGTACGTTGAGACCACTTTACAGACAACTGCTTG
Organism: Microtus ochrogaster; assembly: GCF_000317375.1. Taxonomy (NCBI): domain Eukaryota; kingdom Metazoa; phylum Chordata; class Mammalia; order Rodentia; family Cricetidae; genus Microtus; species Microtus ochrogaster. Next base: position 8,731,407 of record NC_022017.1, read on the forward strand.
TTTTTGGTATTAGTAGCAGCAGACAAATAATGATCTTCAGGGTTATTGTTTCAGCTCCAATAGCTTCTCAAGAGACAGAATCTTTCTCTAAGGCTATTGGTCCTCTGTAAAAGGGGGTTGGTAGTGGACCCAACAGCAGTTTCTTCTCACTTGTTGAGAACCTGTTCATCTAAAAGTATTTATAATACTTTTATTATAAATAGTACCTAGTGATATAAATGTTTTAAATCATAACTGATACTTTCATTACCCAGTCATGTTTTCTGTTTTTAAATCTTGTTAATTAGCACCTGTTCCCTTGAGGGCAGAGTAAAACTTAGGAGTACAGAACCCTCTGCTGGAAAGTACAGACTGTAAAGAGGTAAAAGGAACTGAACCAAATCCTGTCTATCCCTCCTCCGCTCCCACTGTTATCTCCCTCAAGGCCCAGGGTACTTTAGTAGAATAATGTGCAGCTCTGCACAGCAATCTGAAATGCTACTGACTTAAGAACAAGACACTGTGGGGTGTGAGAGACGGCTCAGTGGATAAAGCACATACCATTCTTACAGAGATCCTGAGCTGGGTTCCAAGCCATCCATGCCAGGTGGCTCACAAGTCTCTGTGGACATCTGCACTAAAAAGCACTCATGCATGCACATGTGCACACACACACCATTTTAAAAACAGAAAGATTTTTTTTTAATTTTTAAAAAAAGAATGAGCATTTAAAGCTGATTCTTGACAAAGCATCTTAGTAGATAATGAACAGAACAAATTAGAGTTGAAGGTGCCAGCATGGGCAAACTAATCATTTACTGGTTTCCAGTGAAGTTATGCCACTCCAGACAGTCTGAAGTGCAGGTCCATTTATTTCTCACAGTGACTAAGGAAGCACTAAATCATGATTCATAAGGTGACGCCAAGGGTACAAAACATGCCACATGCATGACAACCAACTGAAGCATCTCAAGGGACAGTATTTCATCAACTGAAAATATTAAATGAATTCAATAAAATTAAGAAGCAAAACTAAACGAGATACTTCCAGTAAGTTGAGAAATAACCAATGAATATTTGATTCACCGATATTTTCTTTCTAAACAAAGGACATGGGAACTCAAGAGTAGAGAGGCCCTGCCACCAACAGAAATAAGTGTTTGAGCAAAATCAAACAATACCATCTAGAAATTGACTATATATTCTTTGAGGCAGGGATTAACAAGATGCAGCCACCTGGAGATGTTGCTTGCCCAATCCACTTACAAAACAAAGCAACAAAACCAAAGACAGAAAATCAAACAACAAATAAAAACAAAGAAGAGAAAGAAAAAGATATATTAACTAGGAGACATTTAAAACACTTTTAGCATTAGGAAGAAAATAACTGTGATTCTAGAATTTACTGGAAGGCAAAGTGGACACTGGAAATCAAGCTAGAGAACGGAATGGCATTTCTATGAGAAACTTCACATTCATTTTCATGCAAGCTGTAAGTATTGTTACCAAATAAAATTGACTTATAAATTAACTGCTATCCACCAAAGCCAAGAGAAATGGCCCTGATTTTACAATGATAATTAGATTTTTATGTGTAATTCTTGAGTCAGAAGAACAAACATTAACCACATGCTATTCTAAATGAGGTTATCTTATTCAATTGAAAGTGTACTTCAATATTTAAACAGACATTTTGAGTGTATTAAAAAATATCATTAACTACAGATTATGTGGCTACAAAATAGTAAAAAAGTGAATGCACGGCTAGAGAGAGGGCTGAGCGATTAAGAGCTCTTGCTACTCTTCCAGAGGACTGGAGTTTGATTCACAAACACCCAGAATTCCAGTTCCAAGTGATCTAATACTCTCTTCTAGCCTCTACAGGCACCCCGACACATGTGTTATTTACTTGCACACACACACACGCACATGCATGCACACACAAAAAAATAGTCAACATAAGTCTTGGAGCTAGCGAAATGACTTGGTAATTAAGGATTCAGTTCTTAGCATCCACATGGCAATTCCAGTGGATGTAGCACCTTCTCTGGAGTCCCCGGGCACCAAGCACAATGCAGTGCACATGAGTATATGCAGTCAAAATTCATGCACATAAAAAAATTTTAAAGCTATAAAAATTAAATTCAAGGGTCAGGTAGTGGTGGTGCACACCTTTAATTCTGCACTTGGGAGGCAGAGGCAGATGGATCTCAAGAGTTCAGGGCCATCCTGGTCTACATAGTGAGTTCCAAAATAGCCAGGGCTACACAGGGAAAACCTATCTTGAAAACATACATACATACACACATACACACATACACACACACACACACACACACAACACACAAATTAAATCCAAATGGTTAAACTATTAACAATATTTACATAATACCTATAAAATCAGCAGAAAAGACTGTACCTTGCCAGAAAACACTAAATTCCAATATCATTTCCCATACCATCATATTGGTAAATCAATACATAATCATCTTAGGAACAGAAAATCTGATAAAAACAGACCAACAAGTACACACATGTACCTTCCCACTGAGTTCTACACTTCAAGCTTTTCAAAATAGGTAATGAGAAGTTATCCTGCATAGAAAGTAGAGACCATGATCTAGTAAGAGAGTTCAGTGTTACTTGAAATATGGATTTAAAAAAAAAGCCTTGCAAGGTATTTTTAAATAAGCATAAGGTCTAAAATGGCTATTTTTTATTTTTTAATATTTATTTATTCACTTATTATGTATACAATATTCTGTCTGCGTGCATGCCCGAAGGCCAGAAGAGGGCACCAGACCCCCTTACAGATGGTTGGGAGCTACCATATGGTTGCTGGCAATTGAACTCAAGATCTTTGGAAGAGCAGGCAATGCTCTTAACCTCTGAGCCATCTCTCCAGCCCTAAAATGGCTACTTTTATCAAGAGATGGCAGAATAGGTAGGTCATTTAGTGCCATCTTCTTATTGGGCAAAGCTAAAAATACATAACTATGCATTTTACAAGATTTTCCTGTGCCAGTGAAACGACTCAGTCACTAAGATGACAACCTGAGTTCAATCCTGGAAATCACATGGGGGAAAGAACTGACTCCTTCCAGTTGTCCTCTGATGTGGCTTTGTGGTAGATATATGCATGCCTGTGCACACACATACTCTAAATAAATGCACAAAACAAAACACAAAACAAACAAAAAAGCAAAAAACACCCTAAGGCATGGAGAATAGTGACACTTACTGCACCAGAAGTAAGAAGAAACAAACATGGGCAATATTTAACATGAAGCACTGGGAAGAAGGTGGCTGCAGCCAGCTAGTGTGACTAACAACCTCGAACACTAAAGGACAAGTAAGCAAGCAAACAAAAGCAGCTATGGCTTTGATCAAGACCCTGAAAATTTTCACAGCGGTAGTAGGAGTGAGAAGAAGGTCACAAGGGCTGGGGATACACAGCTCTGTGGTAGAGGTGGTGGTCCCTACAGTCAGTCCCTGGTGATGGTGGAAAAGAGAAGGAAGGGGCTTCAAATACCTCACACAAGTTTTGTGCTATCTAGGAGACTGGGAAAACTTCTATCCTAAAGCTTAATTAACATGATCCCAGACCACTAATACCCCTAAATTCTTCTTATGTGCCAACATTCAAAACAACAATAGAAAAAGACGAAAGTCCAAATTCTAAAGAGTTTTCAAATACAGTCAGAGAAAAGACAAACCAGGAAATAATAGAAACAAAAATTGAGAAAATATACTGAGGTGCTTTGGTTTCTGGCTTCTCAAAGACTCAATTCTCAGGCAATGTTAAGAAAAAGAAGTCTATCCCAGATTGTTAAACACAAATAGCAAAACACAACAACAAAAAAGATGATTTTAAAATAAAAACAACTAGACTTTTTCTTTAAAGGAGCAATATAGGAAGCACATCAGAATGTACTAGAAACTATAGAAGCCAGGAGAAGAAATTACATTTTCACTGTTTTAAAAATTCAACTCAAAATTTAAAATTCAACAAAGAAATGATGGCATCCCAAAGTAAAACAACTAGGAATAGCTAGACACTAATTTACACAGGTTTAACCATAGCCTGATAGACCCAGCTTACCTGTAATCCTAGCACATGGGTGGCACAAAAAGGCAGGAAGGGGAGAAGTTGAAAACAAGCTTGGGACATATAGAATGTCCCAGGTCAATATCGGCTTACTAGCAAGACCCTGACTCAAAAAACATAACAAAAGAAAAATTTAACCAACAATGCTGAACTAAAAGGCATACTTAACATCTAGAGGGGATTAACATTTAGAATATATACAGAAATGGAAACATAAACACCAAACAAAAAAATCATCTGTGCAATAAATGCATAAAATAAAAGAACTGAAATGTTTTCTTTTCGGTTTTTGTTGTTTTTTTGAGAGATAGTCTTACGTTGCCCAGGTTGGTCTAGAACTATCTTCCCTGCTAAAAACAACCTCAAACTCACAGAGATCCTCCTGTCTCTACTTTCCAAGTGTTGAGATTATGTTCAAAGCTTATAAAACTTGTGTCAAAATTACTAGCGTGCATGTGTGCATTTCAAGAACCATGCATCTTCTAGGATTTACAATAAAAACAAGACACTTGTGACATATATGGTATATATACTAGAGGGAGTGACATATGGAATATTCCTTTACACTGTGATTGGTTTAATTTTTAAAAAAAGCTAAATGACCAGTGGCTAGGCAAGATTTCCAGGGCAGAGAGAATGCTAGGAAGAAGGGTGGGGCGGGGGCAGGGCGCCAGCCAGATGAGAAAGAAGCAGCATGCAAAGTACATAGATGAGGTAAAGGAACCTCAGGGCAGCGCACAGGTGAGCAGAAATGGGACAATTTAAGTTATAAGAGCTAAAAACAGGTCTAAGTTATTGGCCAAGCTTTCATAATTAATAAGGAATCTCTGTGTGGTTACATGGGAGCTGACAGTCCTAAAGAAAAACTGCCTACAGTGACAGAGTTTTTCAATTTATGAAATAATATAGGACCAAATATTTGACTTTAATGAGGATGGATGTCATTATAATAAATATACAAACATTAAAACATGATAGAGATAAATCTGAATTTAATTTAAATGAGGCAATGAGAAAAAAGTAGAAAACCTCAGGTAAAAATGCAAAATAAAAACAGGCAGTGGTGGCGCACGCCTTTAATCCCAGCACTCGGGAGGCAGAGGCAGGCGGATCTCTGTGAGTTTGAAGCCAGCCCGGTCTACAAGAGCTAGGTTCCAGGACAGGAACCAAAACCACAGAGAAACCCTGTCTCGGAAAAAAAAGGAAAAGAAATGTTAAGATTTAAACCCAAATATATTGCTAGTTGTATTAAATATAAATAGACTACACTCTAGCTAAGAGAAACAATGACTTTCCAACTTTATATTACATACAACAATATATTAACTATCTAATTATATACTACTTATCTAGGGGGTTAAACTGAATAACTAAACGTAAGCTGATACGGTTATGGTTGTAGGAAACAAAACAATTAGCATAAAGCAGCCCTGCACCATCCATCACTCTGAGGAAACTCCACTCCAGCTTCAAAAACACTGCAACAGCTGCTACCTCAGGAGGCTTCGCTCCTGTCAGGAGAACTCCAAGCAACTTGGAAGAGATTTGGATGATTGTGCTCCAGGCCACACAAGCCTCAGTGAACTCTGGGTGACCCTGTTCCCCTTGAGACTATTCTTAGTTAGGACAAGTGTGTAAGGGGGAGCATTTCCCCAGTGCTTCAGCTAACAGCTCACAATTGGTGCAATGTGAGACTCAAGACTGGTTTGTAAGCAAAGCTTGTGAATGGTGCTTGTGGAAGGTTTTAAGTTGGGAGTTGGAGGAACTGCAAGCCATGCACATGCAAGGCTGATGGTAAAATTATGACAATGGCACTGCATTTCAATGTCTTTCTAGCTATATAATAAGTTTCTTCTGTATTGTTGGGTTTGTCTGAGATTCTCCTCCCACCATGTTGCAATGTTAGGCTCAATAAAGTTCCTGAATGGTCAGTCTTTTTTTTTTTTTTTTTTTTTTTCATTTTCGAGACAGGGTTTCTCCGTAGCTTTTGGTTCCTGTCCTGGAACTAGCTCTTGTAGACCAGGCTGGCCTCGAACTCACAGAGATCTGCCTGCCTCTGCCTCCCGAGTGCTGAGATTAAAGGCATGCGCCACCACGTCCTGGCTGAATGGTCAGTCTTAATGTTGCCTATTTGTCTTTTTCACAGAAAGAGTGGGTTGATGTAGTAACACAAAGAGATGAAACCCTGGACTTACAGGCCCAAGAAGCAGCAACATCTAGAAGGCAGTTGTCCCAAGACTAAATGCCTCCAGGACACCTCAGGCCTCCTCAGTTGGTTCAAGAACAAAGAGGTCCCATAGAACTTCCAGGACCAGAGTCTTTTACAAGGACCTAGAGAGTGAGAGGTGGCACAACACCAAGCTAAGGAAGGCAAGTGGCTATGACGAGTCCCAGTCACTAGAAAATTCCCAGACAGCTAAACAGGAAGAGGCAAGCAAGGGTCACAACAGCTGAAACTCGCAGCTATCAAATCTAGTTACCACAGGTAAAGGTCTGACCTGCAGAGCAAGAGCTCTCTAACTTAAGAGCGCAGAATGATAAGCCCAGAGCCTCCTGCATGCTTATAAAGCTCAAATTCCTGTACTCAGGAATGCAGAATGCCATAAGGAGAACAGTTTCTGGCCTATTTGCAAGTTCCAGTTGAATAGAGCAAAGAATTCTCAGCCAGACACAAAAACAGCCCATAAGCTTTTGTACGCGTAGCCATTTCCCAAAGTGGAAGGAAGAGTAACACTTAGGGGTGGGAGAAGGCCAAAGAAGATAGTTAACACTGACTCACACTGAGAAAAACTGTTCTACTTTCAATTCTTATTTTTACCAGAAAGGAGAGGGAGGGAGAGA